>NW_023270323.1:24627371-24874326 GCF_011800145.1 Mirounga leonina | reverse complement strand
ATATTGATTCTCCAGCCCTAGGTTCCCCAAGTTCCAGACTTGGGCCTTTAGTTGTATACCTGACAGCTCTTTGTTCGTATATAATAAGAATCTCAACAACCATAAAGTGGCCAGAGAAGAATTGTTGGTTCCTTCCCCAAAACCTGTTTCTCCCACAGCCTTCCCTGGGTTCCTAAGATAGTTTCCTAGTTTCTTTGCTCTCCTGATCATCCACTTTTCACATAGCAGCCAAAGGGATTCTTTAAAAAGGTAAAACAGCTCAGGTCAGTTTCCATCTTAAAATCTTAACTAAAGTTAGTAATACTGTACTGTGTATTTCAAAGTTGCTAAGAGGGTAGATCTTAAAAGCTCTCAGCCCAAGAAAAAAATTTTCTGTGCGGCGACAGATGTTAACTAAGCTTACTGTGGTGATCATTTCGCAATATACACAAAAATTGAATCATGTACATCTGAAACTAATATAATGTTGTATGTCAGTTTTACCTCAATAAAACAAGACAAAACACAACACAAAACAAAATTCTTAAGTGGGTCCCGTAACACCTAACATTTTGACTACTTACCATGGCCTGCCGGGGCCTGTTTCCTCCAGCATTGTCAGCTACCACTGACCTCTCTGCCCAGCCTCACTGACCTCATTTCCTTCCTGGAACATGCTAAACTTGTTCCAACCTTAGGGCCTTTGCACTTGCTGTTCCCTTTGCTTGGAACACTCTGCCCTCAGATCTTCAAATGCCTGGGTCCTTCCTATCATTTTTGTCTCTACTCAAGTGTCACCTCCTCAGAAGCCTTTTCTGAACCATCATATGCCAAGTAACCCCTGCCTCATTTTATTTTGTGCAAAGCACTTACTTAGTGCTATCTAAGAGTACCTTGTTCATCTATTTATTATTAGTTTCTTAAGAATTTTGTCTGTCTTATTAATGAATGTATTCCCCCTCCCTCTGGGGATGCTTGGAACATAGAAGACACTAAATATTTGTTGAATTTGTAAATGTGTTGTATCATTCATCTTCATGGAAACCTGAGGCTCAGAGAGGCTGGTAAATGATTTGATTGCTCAAGTATTCAAGGCATTTTCTTTTCTACTATATTCCCAATGGCTGATCTATATCCTATTTGCATTTAGTTTTGTATTTTTAGTTTGAGTATAGAGAAGGAAAAAGATATGTATCAGGATGAAATTGCATATAAGAGCCATATCCCTGAAAGAAGATATTCTGCAAGTGTCCAAAGGTAATGAGTTTCTCAATAGCATTGTCCACCAGTAAAGGTTAGGGTAAAAAGAAAGAAGGAAAAAATAAAGGAAGGAAACTTACCTTTATTAAACATGTAGTAGGTGCAAAGCACAAAACTGGGTCTTTTCACATATGTTACCTAATAAGAATCTCAAAGCAGTCCTGCACTGTTGATACTGTTACCCCCAATTTCAGCGGTGGAAAAATTGAGGCTCAAAGAATTAAATACTTTGCTCCAGGTGATATATATATTCAGAGGTAGTGCTAGATTTTTTTTTTTTTTTAAAGATTTTATTTATTTGACAGAGAGAGAGACGAGGAGAGAGAGAACACAAGCAGGGGGAGTGGGAGAGGGAGAAGCAGGCTTCCCGCTGAGCAGGGAGCCTGATGCGGGGCTCGATCCCAGGACCCTGGGACCATGACCTGAGCCAAAGGCAGACGCTTAACGACTGAGCCACCCAGGTGCCCAGTGCTAGATTTTTTAAACCCGGGTCTACCTGATACCCAATTTCTGACTTTTTTACGCTCAGATGGTTGCTTTGCAAGATGGATATGCTCCTAAAATAGAAAAGAGGAAAATGTGAATTCAGTGCGTATCCACATAGATTATAACAGATATCTGAAGCACAAGAATAAGTTATACGGACAATATGGAACACAGACTTACAATATTCAGTGCCTGAGCATATAATTGGATGAATCGAATACAGAGTGAACATTTGGTTCTCTGGCAGAGCTTATGTACGGTATGACATAGAGCAGCTGTCTCCAGAGAAAGTTCTTTGTTTCTAGACCGGTGTGACACAAGCCGCATTTGAGCAATTCGGGATTTTTTTCTGCTTTCACTATAAATAGAGTTCATGGAATTCTGCATGTCAAAGTTAATGCAATGAAAAGAAGTCCCAGAATTTGGAACTAAACCTTAACTCATCCTATAAACTAAGAAACATGTTTGGCATCAGGAGGCCATAAAAACACTGTCATTACTCAGATGGATTCTGAGGTCTTATTTAGCATATGAAATTGCAGAGCAGAACCTATTATGTAAGGAGACAGGAGGACAGCATAATGTGGCTACAAACTGAAGAACTTTGTGCCCTTCAGGGAAGAGTTAACAGGACAGATATACATAGAGACGGGTGATAAGAATGTGGAAAATGAATGAATGGGTGGCATATAGATATGTGACTGTTGCTGAAGCCGGGTTGCTGGATAATCCTCAGATGTCAGATTTCCGTAAGGCCAACATGTGACTCAAAGCTTGCCACTCAACAGAGAGTACTGGGCTGTGCTGGTATTAAGAGGCTGGCTGGAAGCTAGGCTCCCACTGTGCACTAGCCTAACTCCCTGTCGTTTTCTTGTGTGGGTGGGTGTGCGTGCGTGTGTGTGTGTGTGTGTGTGTGTGTGTGAGGGTATACATTTTTATGCAGTGGGTGTTTAAAGAGCTAAGCACTGAAGCTGGATTTCCACAAACGATCATCACGAGCACTCCAGACAAACCAAACTTCCTCTCTTGGTATTTTTTTTTTTTTCTTGCTTTCATCTTTTTCTTTTTCTTTTTTTTTCCTTTTTGCGAATCCCAAAGGGAGAACCCCCAGCATCCAGCCTATAGGATTGAGATGATTTTCTCTCACCTGTCCATGTGGGTGCCCTCTCAAGGTTAGAACTGAAGCTATGTGGGACCGGCATATTCTCAAGCACCAGATGAGAGGAGCTGCGTGAAGGAGTAACAGACACCAGAGGAAGAGTGGCTCTGCCCTGTTAACATGAACACCAGCGTGCAGGTTAACCTGCCCAGAAGCTGGGCTACTTCAAGTAGCTCGCTCCAGGAGAAGTCTGAGCATTCTTTTTTTCTTTTTTATTACTATAGGATGGAGGATGAAGCTGTCCTGGACAGAGGGGCTTCCTTCCTTAAGCATGTGTGTGATGAAGAAGAAGTAGAAGGTGAGCTTTATGGGTCTGGGGAAGTGTATATTCATATACCTATGTCTTCGTAGATAATAGCACTCATGCATTTCATATAGCTTATATTTTTGAAGTTAAAATCTTAAGCTTTTCTATGGGGTTTTATTAGTCTGCACATTTTGCTTCAACACAGAAAGTAATTTTAAGAACTTCACTGGACCATTAGAATCTGATTCAGTGTGGTCCTGCATGGTTAAAAAGGGGGGGAGGCATCTTACCTTTGAAGCAGGTGCCTATGTTAGCCGTGCCTTTCTGTCAAAAAATAAATATTTTGCCAGTTAGTTACCACCTTGCGATGACTAATTCAAAGAAGCTGCTAGATTTATATAAATGTATTTGGCAGCATCTTCTAATACTCTTTCTTAAAGCTTGCAGGGTAAAGAAACAGATGTTACAGAAGGAGAATGATATCATTGTTGCAGGAAAAATGGGTATAAACCGCGGTTATAAAGAGGGGTAATCATGGATGAGTTTCCATTAGGAAATGATGGACATTTTTTTACTTGAAAAACCTCCAGGACCTCTTTTGTTAATGTTGCCCAGTGCCTGTTAAAAATCAAATAAGAGTTAAATTTTAGTTGGTGCTGTTATGCTTTCAGTGTACCCCTCTTGTCTCTTGACTTATCAGTAATATGGGCATAATTCTGTTTATTTGATAATGAGAAAACAGGGCTCAATTAATATTTATTATAAAGATATCACAGATATACAAGATATAATTAATACTTACAATGAGATTTAAAAAAATAATCAGAGTTGTGGACAGTACTCATAAAGTTAAATGAAACTTGCAAGTGAACTGTGTCATATATTCTTCCTTTTAAAATCACCTGAGAGACAATTCATATGTGTTCTGGGAACTCTAGTCTGGTTGGTGCCATTTGGTAAACATTTAATGCTAATTCCAAAAACTTGGACCAGTGTAGGGGAGGGGTTGGAAGAAGGAAGGTGGGTATTGTGTGGTCCGGAGTGATTCTTCAACCAGACTGAACACCAGATCCTGGGCACGTGATGCCTTCTTGTACCTCCTGGAATAGTCGGCATAGTGTGGCCATGATGATGTTTCTCACGTTTGCTTACTAAGTTTCTTCTGACCGTGTAGTCCCCTCACCCCCCACTGCCCTCCTTCCCTCAGACTGAGAAGAATGCTCAGACTTCTCCTGAAGCGAGCCACTTGAAGGTCCATTTATGCTCTTGACTCTGACTAATAAGAATGTGATGCCTAAGTTTCTTAGGAAAAAGGAAACTACAGTATTTTCTTTCATATTGTTTTATGGGTTCCTTGCACTTTTACAACATGACTGTGGGAAAATGTCAAGTTAGTGGAGCAAAATAGTAAAACTTGTGTCTTTAAGATTATTGTGCCCCTGGTGTTAGGTCTCCATGGTGGTGACTCTGTCACTGTCCCAGTGTCAAAGAGGAGATAAGGATCTTCAAGTCATAGCATATGAATGTAAGAAATATTGTAGGATTGAGTGAATATATACTTTTGGGACAATTAAAGTAGAAATATCAGTGAGAAAGCTTGGGAATGAGATGTACTGTTTGTGTGTGTGTGTATGTGCATGTGTGTGTTTTCCTTGAGAATAATGTTCTAGCTAAGTTCACAGGAGCTGTAAATCATTTCTTGAGTTTGTAAGGTCTGTAGGATTGACAGCACTCTACTGTGATAGGGTATTGTACATGGGGTTCTTAAGACTTTGACTAACAAGTTTATTTCCTAAAGTACTTCCCTTGATTTTCAAGCACAAAATTAAAATAACAATGTAATGAATAGCAGACAAATCTGTAGTCGAGTTTCTTTAAGAAAAAACAAAAAGACAACAAAATATGGTAGAAACATCTGTAAAATTGTTTGGCTTTGTGACGATTAAACTTGCCACATGGATATTGTGTATTTTTGTATTCTGATAAGACTTCTGTTCTAAGATTATCTTTCATGTTGATTGGAAACGGAGCTGATGACACTTCTTTCGAGGCATGTTTAGCTAGTTGCCTGTTCCTGCATTTTAAGACCCTATAGGGTGGTTGCTTTGGTGTCATTATTTGGTGGAGAATGTCCAACAGTGCAGGCTCTTCTACAGTACAAGTCTTTTTTTTTTTTTTTTTTAAGACAGAAAGCATGAGCAGGGGGAGGGGCAGAGGGAGAGCAGATCTCAAGCAGACTGCACGCTGAGCATGGAGCTGGACGTGGGGATCCATCTCAGGACCCTGAGATCATGACCTCCACCAAAATCAAGAGCCAGTCATGTAACCACCTGAGCCACTCAGGCGCCCCTTCGGTACAGGTCTTGAAACTACAGTTATAGGGACTATTTATTTCTAATTTAGTGCCCTCTTAGTTGACCCTCCCATTTTTCTCACCTGGCTTTATCTGGTGGAGGTGGATCACTTAGATTTTATAGTAACTCCAGGTGAAGTATCAAGAAGTTGAAATGGAAGGTTTATGGCTTAGTCGTGGTCTCAGTGGTTGAGAATGAAAACTGTCAAGACCTCTAATAAGGATTCATAGTTTGAGCGGGAATGTTTTCCACAAGGACGTGTGTCCCTCTCATATTTTTAACTGCATAAAGAAGGGTGTATTTAGAGGAAAGCAAATCATTATCTTGTTCTGAAGTAGTTGAGTTTCTGGTACATTTATGGCAGAAGTAAATGCTCCGCTTTTAAGGATCAGAATCCAAAGGGCAAGGAGCTGGAACACCTTTCATTTATATTATCAAATGTTTCCTTTTATCCAAGTAATTTCTCTTGCTTCTAGGATAAACATGGTTGAAGTATAATGCAGCACACTTGGCAAAAGAAAACTTAAAATTTTGTTTTTTGAAATAATTTGCACAAATAAGATATACTCCTGATAAGTGATTATGAGTGTGACTAAGGTCCAGTAGTAGCTGTAGTTACTTTGGAATGTTCATGCTCTTAAAATTCTTCTTAGGGTCCCTTAATTTGTGATAATCAGATTCAGCTCAGCCTGAAGGTGAGGAGAGCTAGATGCTCTCACACGGTTCCTTCTGCTGTAGTTCTCTGAAGGGGAGAGACTGAGACTTCCAACCACGCCCTCAGTTCACCTGGTTCAACTTTACTCTCAGTGGGTGGCATGATGCTTAATCTGTGGTCTAAAAACTCAATAGAAAGCCATCATCTGCAAAGCTCACTAAGAATAGAGTGAGTCAGAAGAGGAGTCATCTTCTGTTTAAATAATGAATTTATGTGGGATATATTTAAAGACCTAAACCTCATTTTCACATAATTTCCTTCATGTGCATTTGTGTTAATGATTTAAAGAGATCCTCTTTAAAAAAGGCAACCAAGTGCCAATTTTAATCTTTAAAATAAAGAGAAGCTTTTATATCTGTTCTTTCATTGGTTATATTATATCAATGTATATGTATATGTGTATAGTTTAATAAAGTTAACATTTTAGTCACAGAGGGGTTATTGTGGATAAACAAATTTAAAAATTTCAAAGTTTCAGATACTCATACTTGTTTCTATACCAGAAGACTCCAGCTCCAGACCAGGCACTTCCACAGGATTGGTCTGTAGATGAGAAATTTGACATTATCAGAATGACCCAGAAATGCTGGCCATGAGGTATTACACAAAATTTTCATTTCAAACACACTTGGGGGAAATTGCCAAATTTTATTGGGTGAACCAAGGTTGAGATCGGAAGAAAGTCTCATGTAGCTTTTTCCAAACAGGAAATCCTATGGATGTTTTATCCTTAAAAAAGCTAGCCAAGATTTTGGATCTGTATGATATAAACAGATTACTTAATATTCTCATATTTCGCAATAGGGGAAAAGAGCAAACTCCACCTTATCCTTTGAGATAAGGCCTTGGCTCTGCAGAGCTAGGTAACTTCCCAGCAAGCCTTGGCAACTCTGACTTTGTGAGGAGGGGCCTTTTCTGAACATTAGTCTAACCAGCAACTCAGGAAGCATAAAATACAGCAAGACAATATTGGCTGAATGAAACGTATCTCCGTTTCTGAAGTGTGATCAGTGCTCTCAAAGCTATTATGATAGATTGTGGTAGTTTTCCTCTTCCATTGAAAACTGAGTCCAGAAGGAAGTGTGCTCCCATCTGTCCAAATGGAAGAATAATTTTACAAATTCCCATGTCTACTGATGGACTTTAAGAGTGAGAATTGTTAAAAATCCGTGGAATTTATGGGAGGATTATTTTTAGGGAAATAAAAGTAAAAAAGTAGAGCAGGGTCTGGAACAGAGTAGATGTTTACTAAATATTTGTTAAAAGGAAGAATGGAATACACAAATATATAACATAAACTAAGTAAAGTATATGCAGAATTACCTTATATAATCCTCTAAAGTCTTTGTTTAAAGTTTTAGTCAGAAATTTGGTTCCCGTAGTACTCTTAATCACATGAGACAACATAGCCTCTAAAAATCCTGTCCTTGCTATTACTGCTATTTGATTTTGCAGTGATCATTGACATATTTTTGTTGTTTATATATATATCTATATTGATAAGTAAAAGAGGCCCCTAAAACATGTCTGTGTTATTCTCTTTCCTCCTCCTCTCTTGAAGACAGAGACTAAACTAATGGTGACGTTTGTCTTTTTGGAGGTCAGGATCTCAACATTTTACCGACATGAAATCATAATGACTTAACCCTATTTTTCACTAGAGGATATCATGATGACGTATTTATGTGTATTGGAGGAGGTAATATTCTAAAGAGAAAGTGGGGCCGGGTGGACATTTGTTAATAATTACGATGGTAAAAAGTGTAATTGCCAAGAAGGAGTGAATGAAAACCTATCAGATGGGAAGGGAGGGGTCAAGTTGGAGCTGAGGCTATTCTGAGCGCTGGCTGTAAGTGTCCGGTTGCATTTTGCTGACCTCTTCTCTGCTGTTCGCTTGGATGGCTCAGAAACTGTGTGTACAGAGGAAACACTCAGGCAAATATTGCTGAAGGAAAAACCTTCTTGAAAGAAACCTGTACCCACCCATTGGAGAGCTTTAAAGAAATGTGGTGAGGTGTGTAAGGGTTGATATTTGAACAGCAACGTGGGTTTCCCAGAGCAGGTTGTGCCCATACAGATATTTCTCAGCCCTGCTGCTTTCTCATCATGGCCTCAGCTGAAAGCCCACCAGAGTCCCTCAAGCAGGCAACACTTAGCTCAGAAGCTATTTGACACCTGCTGCGTCAGTGAAGTTAAATATTTGCATATAGATTTCTTTAATTTCAAGGGACTTGATGGTATTTCCATGGGTTTTGAAACTGGAATCAGCCATTCCTTCCCAGAGTTTTCCAGCTGTAGAGAATTCGCCAAGTAGTACAGTATGGGCTAAAGCCCTCTTGAAGACACTTTCTGTCCTAGATGTCTACATTTTTTTTCCACAGTAAACCATAAGAAATTGAACTTGGTAGTTGGGTTGTGTTTTGGAAGGATCCAGAAATTCTGAAATAATATACTTGCAGCAATTTTGTCTGTAGGTCGAGTTTCTTTTTAGAAGCTTTTTATCTGGTCATATTTTTGAAACATACTGTTTGATCCTTATTTTGGGGACATATTGTTTGATATATATTTTTTTATTATCTCATTTTTAAAATTAAAACAGTTGTTAAAGTTGTTAAAGCTGAGTGGCTAAGCATCAGTTTGGGAATATAAGTTTTAAAACTTTTGTCTCATCGATTGTGGAATCATTGCATAAGTGAAGGGAGCAAATTGCAGTTTGGATTTTGAGTTTCTCACTCTGGAAAATGGGACTAATAGAACGTGCCATTTCCCATAGAACTGTTTTTGATCATTACTGGTAACGATGTTGCTGCTGTACCTGGCATTGGGAATAGGGGTGCTTTACACTGCACCACTTTCTATACTTTTTCTTTCTGGTTGATACAATTTCGCCATAATTTTCAAGGATTATCATTCCAAAAATTCTAACTGGCCTAAATGTTGTTTATTTGCTTAGTTCATTTTACCAACATCTATCCTTTGCCTTCCTAACCACACTTACCTTTTGCTTCTTGTATTGGAGAGGGCAAGCAGAATGGTCAAGTGAAGTTTCCCAAGGCCTGCTGTCTATTTCTCTTTGGACTTGTTATGGTTCCCTTTACGCTCTGGGTGTGAGATCTGATTTTCATGGTTAGACTACTCTGATACATATTGCCCCTAATTTGTAAAATTGTCTTCTTTTCCAAGAAGAGGCATATTAACTCTAATTGTATACAGGTTATAATATGAGCATGTGCCCATTGGCTAATGAAGCCTGTAAAATTGCTTCTTCTGGAAAACAGATTTAAGTGCATGGTATTTTCCACCAATGAAGAGGATTCAGGGGTCATGATCGATCTCTCTATCTATCTATCTCGTGTATATAAACTATTTTCTATGAGGTGTATATATTCCTCCTCCCCACCCAGCCTGAACTAGAATAATTCTCTTCTTTATTGGTTATTATATAATTTAGGTGCCAATTAAATGAGATTATGCAATAGTATAGAAATAAACCTGAGCTAAATATTTCGCCATTTCTGTCATCAGAAGATTCAGAATCATTGGGGGAATTGAGAATTGGGTCTGATGAGAGAGTAAAACTAGGATAACGCTGACTAAAGCTCAGTTGAGGTGCTCTTGTTGCTGTGTGAGCTTCCTCGTGGGATTTTATTTTATTTTTTTTACATCTTATTTTACTTTCTCGGCTGATAGCATTTAGGGGCCTGAGGTGAGAACCTGCCATGACAGGAGCTTCCAGGAGGTTCCAAGCACTGTGACCCTGAGGCTGCTGATTGCCAGGTGGGATGAGGTGAAGGAAGGGAGGGTGGTGAGTGACATGCGTTGAATCAGCAGTATATGTGCCTTAAATAACTCCCTTCTCTGAATAGCTGCAAAAGCTTTTAAATCTTGTTAATTTTTACCTTTCCAGGGAGTTAGAATTAGAAGGCAGTGCTGTATCCAGTGTGTTCACCTTTCTTTATTCTCCGCTGACTTTGAGAGGAGAATAGACCCTACTTAAGCCTCTTGAGACATTATTTTACTGACTCTTTTCATGGTGGAGTTCTCAGTAACTTTTAGCAGGCCAAAGCTTCTGGAAAAAAAGTAGGTTTTGGATTTTAGTAATATTGGCCAACATATCAGCTTTAGAGGGCCAGAACTGCACATTTGTCGTTTAGTTAAATCACCACCCCACCTCCAGCTGATTATTCAGTTTTCAACAACTAATTCTATCCCTACTGAAGAAATAGAGAAAATGTCTTGGATGTAGAATGAAAGCTCATAACTGAAGCCAATGGATACATGTACTTGGCAAATTAGATCAGTATCTGATTGTTCAGGTACTTTTATTCAGTCTGTGCTGTGGGTTAGAGAGCATAGCAGAGAACCAGGAGTCTTAGAACCTATTTCTATTTCTGGCTCTGCCCTGCCTTTGTGGGTGACATGAGGCCACTCATGCTTATGTGGTTACATTTCCTTTATGCAAAGTGCAGTTAGTAATCTATCTTATCTAGCTACCAGAGATGCTCTGAGGATTCTTGGGTGATACCTGAAAAATACTTCGATATTGGCATTAAGCCGTTGACAAATTACTTAATTTCTCAATATCACTTTGTTCTACAAAGAAATAGCATTTGTGCCTCCCTATCTTCTAGTTTTGCTAGGAGTGTAAGTAAACTAATTTGAAATCCCCAGGATGAACCCTATAAATTTAAGGTACCATCTCCCTTGGACATGTTCCCTGCCTTTAATTTATTACCAGGGGATGCCACTCTCTTGCAGTGGTTGCTGTGATTGCAGGATGCTAATACTGATACCTGGTAATCAACAAATTAGTTGATTAGTATCTCTGTTAACTCTTCTTACTAACTAACTGACGCATGGTGCTTTTTTTTTTGCTTTAAGCTTCTCAAAATGTTAAGAACAGTTGCAGATATGAACTCTAATATGTTGCTTTTCCAGGCCCTCATGTATCCTTGAACATGATAACATATTCTAATTAAGGCCACAATTAATGTTCAGTAAATAAGCCAGTCATTATCTAAGGACAAGGTTGGTTGATACGATAATTTAGAGAGTGTATCATGTACGTGAGTGAGTGTATGTGGGAAACAGAGGTATATATTTCCCATAGAGTGACATTAAGTTGAACCCTAAAGGATGAAAGGATAATGGGAGCATCACGGGCAGGCATGTGTGAAGACCCAAAGTATTTGAGAAGTGGAAATGAGAATGATATGGTTGGACCATGTGAAGAAGGCGAAGTGGCCTGGGGTGGATAGGGCCCAGTTAATTCATGGCCTTTTATGCTATGCTAAAGATTTAGGATTGTATTGAGTGTGCACTGGGGAGCCATTGCAGAAGGGTTTTAAGCAGGAAAGTGACCAGACAAAATTTGCATTTTATTTATTTTATTTTTTTATTTTTTAAAGATTTTATTTATTTATTTGACAGAGAGAGACACAGCGAGAGAGGGAACACAAGCAGGGGGAGCGGGAGAGGGAGAAGCGGGCTTCCCGCTGAGTGGGGAGCCTGATGCGGGGCTCGATCCCAGGACCCTGGGATCATGACCTGAGCCGAAGGCAGACATTTAACTGACTGAGCCACCCAGGTGCCCCAAAATTTGCATTTTAAAGAAGATCCCTTTGGCTGATACATGGAGAAAGCATTTCAGGAGGACAAAGATAAAAGTGGGGAGACTGTTGCTAGGATTTGACTGAGAGACGATTTTGGGTTAGGCTAGGGACAAAAGAGGTGGAGACAAATGGATTGAATTGCCAGAAACTGCTGATGGACAGAAGGAGGCATGGAAGTGATTACTTCTGGGTTTCTGCTATGGGCAATTTAGGAAATTCCTGTGCCATTTTGTGGAGGTTTGAGGTCTGTACCCTCTGGAGGCAGAAAGGACCTTGGAAAGAGAGATGGATAAGAACTGGAAGAAGCACCTGGAAGAACAGAAAGTGGGAAGAACTAAGAGGAGGAGAATGAAAGGTGTTGGAAGAGCTTATGAAAAGGCCAGAGGAAGAAGAAAACAGCCTGGCTGGCCTCACCTATTCATAAGCTCTTCATTTTTGGGATGAGCACTGCCCTGAGAAAGTCTGGGTCCTTTTCCTTGTTATTCTAGTTCCTGTCAGTGTCGCCACAGCAAATCACTTTAACCTCTCCAGGCTCCTCTGTTCGTCTGTAAGGTGAGAACGTTGAGCTGTATTTTCTCTAAGATCCTTTTTAGCTCTAAAAATTCTATAACCATTCTAAATATCTTAATTGGTTACGTGTAATGGAGCACATAGAGGGAAAGACTAAAAGTTTGTTTACTGTTTCTCCAAGTGATCAGTGGGGATTAGTGGAGGACAGATGTCATAGCCAGAACATCTTCATATTTGGGGCAGTTTATGGAACTAAGGGTTGGTTGTGGATTTGAACTTGTCATTCTAGGGGTGCCTGGGTGATGCTGTCAGTTGGGTGTCCGACTCTTGGTTTGGGCTCAGGTCATGATGTCAGGGTCATGAGATCAAGCCCCCCCGCCCCCGGGCCCCCAGTCGGGCTCTGCACTCAGCAGAGAGTCTGCTAGAGATGCTTTCCCTCTGCCCTTTCCCCAACATGTGCTCGCGTGTGCTCTTTCTCTCTCTCAAATAAATAAATAAATCTTTAAACTTGTCATTCTATGATTGTAAGAGAGAAACATTTTCAGAGAATTCCTGAGGCCTTTTTTCCTTCTAGGTAATTACTAACTTGAAAGGACTAATCTTTTTTTTTTTGCCGTGTTTTGCATTTTGCTGTGTTTTGCAGACAGTGAAAGATGGGCGGGATGGTGGTGGTGGGCTGGCACCGTGGTAGTGGGAAAGTGGTAACGGAAACCTTACATATCCAGGAGCACCAAGAATCCCTGTCTTTACATTATTAACAGGCTATTTGGCTTCGGTTGACTCGCTGGTAAATGAAGAGGTTGAACCATGTAATGTTGAAGGTCATTTCAGCTCTGAAAGTGTGACTATGTGCTGCTGTGTCAGTGAATGTTGTCCTCTTTTCTGGGCATGTGGAAAACCATAGCCATGGGGATTCTGGGGTTGGACTTATTTAGGCTAATGCAAGTCTCTCAGAGCACTTTCCCTAGTTCTTGGTCATTGTTTTAGTCCTGTGGCATTATCCATATGTCATTTACCCATGTGTAGGTATGTGAGAGCAAGGAATTATCTGAACGAATATTAAATATTTGATACCTGATTAGCCGTGAGTGTATTAACTATATGGTGGATTATCTGTCTATAGCAACTAAAGACTGTTCTTCCTATTGTCCAGCCAGGGCGTAGGCCGGTGCTAAAAGGGAAGCCATAATAGTTGGAGAGGGACAATGTGGGTAGGATGAGAGTGTGAATGTGTGCATTTATGTGTCTCTCTCAGCTGCCTCTCTGGCTGCAATCGCAAATCCAGTTATCAGTGACCATTGGATTAGCCATTGTTTTCTCTTTTCCAAACCTGCTTCCCATTCAGTTGTGCAAATGGTGATCACAAGAGAAATAATTGAAACTGTCAGTTCTCAGTGTTTGGATCACAGGTGGATTTTGTTTGACAGCATGTGTAGTGCACATTAAAATTCATCAGGTCTTTTTGGGTTCTGGGGTATCAGGATGAGTGGGGGGGGGTCACCTCTTCCTGTTGGGTGGTTCTTCCTCACTCTTAGCACTGCCCTGCCTGGCGCTGGCCTTCCCAGGTCTTTTGCTTGCAATCTACTTTGCTCAGTTAAGTCAAAGGACAAGAGCTCCTGGGGGTTGGCACTTATTGCGTGAAGGCTCTGGGTGAAACTCTACCCAGAGCAGGGTGGAGATTGCCAGGCATGTGTTTCTGGGCAGGGTGAGGGAAGATTGAGGTTATGGAAGGTGTTGCCTCTGTTGAACGTTTAAACCCTGTATAATGACTAAAGCAGCCCACTGAGGGGCAAGTTAGACTTGGTCTAAAGTTGGTTCTTCTGTCCTCACAAGTGCCTTTGCTAGAGAGTGGAAGGGGTTCACAAGTTGTTATACGGGCTCGAGGGTGGTGGGAATAAGGAGCAATCGTGCTCTGTATTTCCCCCCTGGAAAGGGTAGGGAGAAGGAGGATCAACACTTGTGTGGCATCTTTATGTACCATACATGGTGGAAGACGCTTTATTGACATGGCTTGATTTGGACTGTCCATAAATTTGATCTCTCTCTCTCTCTATGCATCTCCCTATGTATGGAGACTATGCAGATCTCTCTCTATATCTGTATATACCTATATCTAGTAGATAGAAATATAGAGATAGATATACATATAGATTATATTTTATGTCTACAGATGAATAGAAAAGAGATTTTGCTAGAGCAAAGTTAAAATTACTTTGGAGAGTCAACTTTTTAGAGATTGTGCAGCACTTCAGGAACTGCACTTTATGAAAAATAAGATGACTTTTAGTCCTATTCATTCATTAAGGTAGGTTTCAGTACTACCTTTAAATGGTTGTTTTAGCCTAGATGTTTTCAAATAATTGATGACCACTGAACATATAAAGTTATATTTCTTTACAAATATTCACTAATTCAAACTTTTTATCGTGCTGGTCAGTTTTTTGCCTCTTATTAGCTATCAGTAATGGTAACTATAATGGAATCTTAACCTCAGTGTGTGGTCTTCGAGTCCTCCTCTGTACCTAAAGACTATAATTAGAACTTTGCTAGAAATGAGTACTTAAAAGACAGGGGGACAAGTTTACTGAGCTAAAGGACAGGAGGCTAGCTGAATAACCATAAGCTTGACTCCCTTTCAAGACGTTTTTCCTGTAGCTGTTTGTTTCTGCCTAGAGATTGTTACCATTATCATCATCATCAAATATTAAATATTAAAAGCACTGTACTTAGTAAACAACAGATAACAAACTGAGATTTCTTATCAGTCTTGCTTGGGGAACCTCAGGTTGCCTTAAGGATTTCTTTGAGGCTTTCAGTGGACAAAATTCCCATGCAGTTCAGTGGGAAGAAAAGTATTTTCCTGTTTTTCATCACTTGGACTGTTTATTTGCTTGCATGCCTAATCTGAAGCGTAATTGGTAGCATTAATATTAAAAGAGATTACTCATCAACATTCAAAATTATTTATAAATAAATTACATAAGTAATATATAACTTTCTATTAATATGCATATGCATTATTTTTTTTTTCTATGTGAAAAGTGACCCCTGTCCAAAATGCAAAAAGAGAAATCAGGCCTTGCTTGTGTAGTGGTTTATGTTTGAAATGCGGGCCCTCCTGCAAACATTTCTTCAAGGTCTGACTTTCTCCCTGTTAACTGCAAAATTATACCATGCCCTTTGGAGGGGGTTTTCTTTTCATGAGCTGATATTTATGCCCCAGTAAATTACAGCAGTGTTACTTGGATTATATCTTATTAGAGCTTGCTTATGGACACTCTTAGGTGTTGGTGAATAATAAGCTAACAAATTATTTGTATTTCATTTATTAAAGTATTTCAGATTATATGTACTGATCTGTTTCTTCTTTTTTTAAAGAACATGTAACAACTTTATTCTTCCAAGATTTTATTTAAATTCAAGTTAGTTAACATACAGTGTAGTATTGGTTTTAGGAGTAGAATTTAGCGATTCATCACTTACATATAACACCCAGTGCTCATCCTGACAAGTGCCTTCCTTAATGCCCAACATTTATTTAGCCCATCCCGTGCCCGCCCCACCCCCCCGCCTACCTCCCTCCAGCAAAGCGTCAAACCCACAGCCTCTGTGGCATCTGGACTTGATACTATGAGTCTGTTTAAGGTTGTTTTTGTACTTCTAAAAAATCTTTGACATTTGTTTTGGTTTAAGAAGTAAAGTCTGTAGCATCTTTTTATAATCTGTCACTCATCCAGCTGCTCTGCCTCTTCTTCTCCATTTTTTCATAATTAAAATAGAAATAATAAATACCTCTTAATTTTGCTTCCCTCCCTTACATCCCTCTTGGCAATAGATACAACATGTTTTAGGCATGTTGGCATAAAATCAGCTTACTTTAGCTAAGTCAGGGAAGGCAGCATTTGACTTATATTTTGGGAATATTGCTGATTAGTTCTAGAAGGGTTATATAAAGTGTCAAGCATTGTGGAATCTTTGAACTGGAAAAATACAGAAATTCAGGTGATTATAGGAGGAGAAACCATGTGGATAAAAATCAAATTTGGAACATCCCTCAGTGTTTATTTATTTATTTATTTTTAAAGATTTTATTTATTTATTTGAGAGAGAGAATGAGATAGAGAGAGCATGAGAGGGGAGATGGCCAGAGGGAGAAGCAGATTCCCTGCTGAGCAGAGAGCCCGAGGCGGGACTCGATCCTGGGACTCCAGGATCATGACCTGAGCCGAAGGCAGTCGCTTAACCAAGTGAGCCACCCAGGCGCCCCATCCCTCAGTGTTTAATTAGAGATGTGTGTAAGAGGATGGGGATGGCAAAGATTTTACCTGTCCTCTGGTGATCCTTTAGATTGATCTAAATCTATAGGTCTAAATCTTTGCCTGGAAATCTCCCCTCCCCCACAGCCACACTCAGCCATCCCCAACCTCTTCCCTCAGTACTGACATCTCAGCTTTTTAAAAATATTTATATACTGTCTTATTCCAAAAATGGCTTAGTGTGAAGGGAAAATAATAGTTGAGAAGCTGAAGCGTGAGGTTAGTGTATAAATGCATGTCACAAAACTCTGCCTACCCGCTGTTGGTTGGCCTGAGATTTGTCTCTTTATTTCTAGCAGCCAACACAAAGAAGGAAGTATAATCAGTTATAAGACTGAAAGTATCAATACTGTATCCTGTATAGTATAAGTGACCACCCCCCAAACACACACACAAGAGAAAGCCAAACTGACAAACCACTGCTAAAGCAGTGATGAAGCACTCACTCTTCTTGTACTGACACTTGAGACCTATTTCTCCTCTGGGACTTAATGAGTTAGCTGGTGATGGTATCCGTGAGTCCCCTGAACCTTGGTTTCTTTGCCTGTACAATTAGGATAATAGTATCTAATTTGTACAGTAGTGATGATTGCATGAGGTAATAGATATAAGAGACCTAGCCAGAACCTGGCACATTTGTAAGTATCCAACAAATTGTTGCTATCATCTGTATGTACAGGAAGCACAGTAATATGTTTCCTAAAGGAGCTAATAGATCGATCTTGCATATAGAGGCATATGGTGTTTAACTACCCAGTCCTTTATAGAATTTTGAGTTTGGCTGGTGTAAAACCCTCTTTTGGTTTGATGGGTTTAATTCTACAAAATTCTAAATCATCCTTGGTGGTGTCTGTGAAAGCCTCTTTAACTCGAATGAATACAGAGATACTAAGTGTAAGAGTTCTCTGTTGGTCTGAAAATATGATCACAACTACCAATGACATGAATTTAGAAATATCTCAGGAATTGGAAGAATTGGACATGATAGCATCGCAGTACTTCTGCTTTCAGCTGAGGTGGAGCAGGTGAGGATGGGAAGATGTAAGCATCACCTAGTGATAATTTCTGACATTCAGAGATAACTAGGAAAGCCATGTTTTCTTCCCAGTAGTACTGGCTGTGGGATGGAGTATGAGAAATTCCCGAGACATTTAGAGTTTGTTGGGAACTTACCCCATCTGTCAGAGAAAGGCATGCAGGGTATTTATTTGAGCACATGATACTGAGGCCACTGCCAAATCAAGGACTGAATGCCCTTTGACTCACACCTAAATGAACACCGTCAAATGTAGATTCCAGTAGTTTTACTTTATACAAATTTTAGTAGCAAAAATGCAAGCTTTATTTTAATAATATTTAATGCAATCACCTTAAATTTTTTTCTGCTTGAGTGTAGTTGAAACAATCACCAGAATTTTCTTATGAATTATAGCTATTTAAAAAAAATTATTGCTTCTCCTTAGGAAGTTTTTGGTGAAATTTTGGAAGCAGTTTTTGGTGACATTTCTAGCAGAGAGGTTTTATTTGATCATATATATATAAATATTATATATATCTCTCTCTCAAATATATATATATTTTTAGTCTAAAATTCTTTTACAAGTTAAGCGGGTAACTGTCCCTGATTCTTTTAGCATCTACGGTTTTGTAGACTCTTGCTGGATTGGAAAACTTGTCTGTCAAGTTTCTCATTTTTTATTTTATATGTAAAATAATACTACACCCTCAACTTTTTATAGATTACCTAAGTGCTTGCTGTCATTTTTATGAGTTGCAATTTTAAAAATAGCCATCACTCTTCATGACATATCTCTGAGACAGGTTAAGATATTTTATTGAAAATAAATACTGCAATCCACCTAGGAGAGTCTTATCAACAATGGTGTATTTTCATCAGTAATTCTGCTTCCTGAAGACAGGTATTCTGTGGGAGCAGCAAGAAAGAATCTTCCATTTGAGCTCATTTTACTTTTGGTGTTTTTGTTACTTGGCATGTACAGTTTATGAAATATTTGGTCATCACCTTGAGAAAGCATGCCTTCCCCTCACTCTCCAGAGTGAGGGGGTCTTGCTCTCCTCCCGTGGGCGAAGAAGCTGAAGTGGACTGTGACCGAGAGGTAACTGATGCAACACAAGCACCGTCCCTGAGTTCCTAAAGGTTTATTTAACCGCAGGACCATGCTCTTTCTCTTCTCCCTGAACCCAAGACAGAAAAGGAAAATTTAGTTACTGGAAATGTCTGAGAAGAAAAGGAGGATGCTTTTGAGTTTTGCCCAGTGTCATGATTTCCTTTGGCAGCTCTTGGAAAGCAGTATCTTCTTTACTCGGGGAATATTCTATTCTATTGTGCTGTAAGGATACCCACAAAAAAGGTCACAGCTATGTGGGTACCAGAGAACTGTAGCTTACCAGAGGCCATCACTGGGAGTATTAGGAGTGGTTGTATGGGATGGGGGTGGGGGCGGAAGGTGCACTGCTGCCCATGTGCAGGAGGGATCTTCCTGGATTGGTGGAAAAATTCTAAAGTTGATTAGGGTGATGGTTGCAGAACTCTGTAAATACACTAAAAATCTTTGAATTGTACCCTTAAAATGAGTGAATTTTATGCATGTAAATTATACTTCAATAAAGCTGATAAAAAAAAGTCTGAAATTTGGGGTGTCTTGCAAGGAACTGCAGTTCTGCTTAGTATCTGGGCTCCAGAGAGCATCATCATATCTGAAAGCTTCCCCATCTGTGTGAAAGTGTGTGAAAGTCCGTAAAGGGTGTGTGTTGGGGGGAGCACCTGAGGCAGGAGCTAGAGGAGATGGGGGTAAGCTGAATTTTCTTCATAAAGTGGTGGGGGAGTGGGTGGGGACTTGTGGGAAAGCATGTGATCATGGTGTGAATAAAACGGCACCATTTTTGTGGTGGTGTAACTCCAGTTAGGTCCCAGAATGTCAGGTATGTTCCTCTCCGTGGGCTTTGAAAGCTCACTCTCTGAATCACCCTCTTTGGTTAGGTTGACAACAACAATAGTTTATAGTCAGAAATCTTACCTTAAAATCCTATAGCCCATATGAACTATCTTTTAAGTGACTTATGAAAGATACTGTGGGTAAATACACTAAAAAAATCTTTCTGTGTAATATCAGTATGACTAATGTAGCTTCACTGACTTTTTTTTTTTTGCTTAGTTGCCATTATTTAATAAGATGTAGAAAATATTTAATGTGACAGGTTTTAAAATTTTCTAACTTCTTAATTCTTTTCATGATGTTTTCCTGATTCCTGAACGAAAGCGACCAAGCTCAGTGTTTGATTTACTCTAGAAATTGGTTGGCTTTGCTTACATATATTGTGTGACTCGAGATAAAGCTGCAGGACTCCCTCAGTAACTGGAGTACAGGAAACAATTGACACTGTTTCTTAATTCACATTGTTTTCGAGACATTTCCTACTTCCTAGGAGAATATAGCTTTCCCATGAGAACAGTTTGCTCGCAAATGGTTAGACACGATAAATTTCTCATTGGCACTCCTTCTGTGAGGAGAATTTCACTGTGCTTTGTAATAGTTGAGTTGGTGTGTGTGTGTCTGTGTGTGTTGGGGGGAGTTTCATACTTTATATAGATGCCTCCAACTTCATTCCAAATACCAGATTTTTTTTTTTTTTTTGGAATGCTAATCCATTCACTTAGGAATCTGCCTTCCTTAGTTGGAAGCTCTTTCCTAAAGGAGCATATAATTGTTTTAATCCTTCCAATTTAAGGGAACACCCCTGTGAGTGAGAGTGTTTTTAGATATGCCTGATGAGTTTCTGTCGAAAGTAACTCACAGCAGTTATATATTAGACATACTGCATGTATATGTATTGCATGATATTATCTGTGGCATTGTAAAGTGGTCATCAAGGACTAATTCTAGAATAGGTTAGGAAGTGGGAAAGGGAGATAATCTCATCTAATTTGCAGTTCAAAAAAAAAAAGTTTTCACATTACTTCTGAGACGGTGGTTCCCACATTCTTTTTTTCCCCCCAATAATTAATTTTTTATTTGAATATAATTGCCACACGGTATTACATTAGTTTCAGGTGTACAACACAGTGATTCAGCATCTCTGTACAATGTGTGCTCACCACAAGTATAGCTGCCATCTGTCACCAAACCACACTATCATAATGTCTGACTGTATTCCCTATGTTATGCCTTTTATTCTCATGATTTATGTTTTTTTTACCTTTTTAAAAAAATTTAAATTCAGTTAATTAACATATAACATTATTTGTTTCAAGGGTACAGGTCTGTGACTCATCAGTCTTATATAATACCATCAGTGCTTATTACAACACATACCCTCCCCAGTGTCCGTCACCCAGCCACCCCATCCTCCACCCCCCTCCCCTCCAGCAACCCTCAGTTTGTTTCCTATGATTAAGAGTCTCCTATAGTTTCAGAAGTTATGCTGTATATAAAGTGAAAGTAAAAGTTTCCCAATTAAAAAAAAAATGTGGAACTTTGAGTTCCTTTCTCTTTTTTTCCTGTCTTATCAGATTTTGTAAAAATAATATCACTTGTCAGTTTTGCAGCTTCTTCCATCTAGAGAACTAAAAGCATTTCACAATCTTTTTTCCTCATGCCCTTCTCTTCAAGGCAATTTTTGCTGGGCTGCGTTTATTTTTATCATTGCAACAACCAGTTTTTAGAAACTTTTGGAAACGAAAAAAGAAAAATGAGAATGGCACTGTAACTGACATTCATTTTAGCTGTTTCCTAGTGTGAACATTTGAGTATTTCTAAAATCTTCTCTCCAAGTATGTCTTATTTTTTCTCAATTTGTCCCAGTTCTAAGTCTCTATTCTGCTGATTTGGTAAAAAAAAAAAAAAAAAAAAAAAAAAGTTTTAATGCAAAAGCTTATCCCCAGCAGAATGACTTCTTGAACTTTGAGTTAGATCTTTATTTTTTGCTGCTCCCAGACCTCCTTTTTCAGCACGCTGTTCAGTTCAGTCACAGACTCAGGAAGGTTAGAACTGGAAAGGTCTCCAGGGATCACCCAATGTAAGCCTCTTGTTATACAAATGACGAGATTGAGACCCACAATGGTTAAGGGACCTGCTCAAGGTCAAATAGCTAATTAATGATGGAGGTAGGACCAGAATCAAGGATTCCTGATTTCTGGCTTGGTATTTTTTGGTTTCCCTAAACTTTTAAAAGGAGTCTATCTGAATAGAACTGGAGTACACCCTCGCAGGATCCTAGCACCAGCCAACAGATTGAATTACACTCTACCGAACTGAAAATTGGGAAGATATTTTATTTTTCCAGTTTATTTGTCAAATACAAAATGGTAGTGAATCCATAGACATTTTCTTCTGGCCTGAGGAGCTTGTGAAATTTATATGCAGCAGAGACTGTGCTTTGAAATGACTGATGATCTGTGTACCTTCTTAGGTCACCATACCATCTACATTGGGGTCCATGTGCCGAAGAGCTACAGGAGAAGGAGACGCCACAAGAGAAAGACAGGGCACAAAGAAAAGAAGGAGAAAGAAAGAATCTCTGAGAACTACTCTGATAAGTCAGATGTGGAAAATGCTGATGAATCTAGCAGCAGCATCCTGAAACCTCTCAGTGAGTACTCCCTGGGTGTTGCTGCTTTTCTCCGCCTCACTTCCACATCCTTGGGAAAGACACCTTTTAGGATCTTGTGACTAATGGGGAGGGGCACAATCATACTGGGATGGTCTCCTCTTAAAGGATAATGGCTGTGGGACTCCTTTCTTGTCCTAGCAGGTTGTTCTAGCAGGAGACCTGGTAAGATTCTGATAAGATCTGACAAAGCTTAGGCATGCTTGTGTATTCTACATTTTGACTGGTGAAGTAGGGCAGAGTGTTATACATGGTATTTAACTACAGTAATCAATAGTAATTGGAAGACTCAAAGAATTGCTTCGAAATAGGTTCTTTTAAGACAGTAGGTCAAGATGAGAACTATATATGCGTATGACGTTGATAGGGTGATAGATGGCATTTAACCAGGTTTTAGACGAGGTTGATGATTTGAAAAGGAAGAGTGGAAAAGCATCCTGCGAGTCAGAGAAGAATGTAGAGTGATACAGTTCTTGAAATGTTGAACATATTAAATATCATATGGGATAGAAGTGTTATTGAGAACAGGGTAATGAGAGGTCAGAGAACAACACCCAAGGATTCAGTTGATAGGGTGGACTGTGTATTTGGATGTATGCATATGTTGCTTTTGCTTCTCTTGATGTGGAGAATATTTGGCTATCCGGGGAGCTTTGTGGCTGAAGTGAGAACGAATATGTGAAGAAGGGAGAAGCAAAAGAAACACATGCCAATTTTGGGAGATTCCCCAACAGGAGCTATATAGTGACAGCTTTTCATGTTGGCAGAGCTCTGTACATTCTTCATCTTTTTGCTCCAGTTGCAGAAATATGGAACCTGCAATGAAATGCACTATGGGGGGCACCGATAAAGATCCGGCTCAGTCACTGCAGGTGATGAGAGGCCAGATTAGAATTAATGGCTCAGGAGTGTTGAAAAGTGAATTTAGAGTTAAATTAAAGAGGGTGTGAAGTGTAGTGATGTGAATCTGTGACTCTCGAATAGTCTCACCACTGAAACTGAGCAGGTGGCTTAGGAGCTAGGGAAGTACTATCCTAAGAGGAACAGTACCGATGGACCACCGGATTGGAGAGCAAAGGTTGGAGGAGAGCTTGGAGATAGACCACAAAATTAAAACTTAAAGATATTAGAATAAATGTAAGACAGGAAGGACCAAAGGGCAGGAGGAAAGAATTCTGTACTTTTCATGAGAATGTTGGGGAAAAGCCTTTCTGAAAGGAATCCTTCATATACTGACTAAAATAATGGGGTCTGTTTCAAGCAAAGTCCTTGAAATGCAGATAAAAAAGGTAATAGTTAATAGTCTGCAGGAAGAAAAGATTACACCCTTTTCCAAATAAATTACTACTGTTTATCTCTATTTGCTGTCTGTTTTGGCGAAGCCTGTGCCAGAACCAGAGGTCTCTCCCTGGGGTGTGTGTGTGTGTGTGTGTGTGTGTGTGTGTGTGTCTGTGTGTAGATCTCTTGCTCTCTCTCTCCCTCTGTCTCTGAGTCATCTCTCATTCTGCAGAGTATGAACGAGAGTGCATCGTCACTATAAATACTAAAAAGGTGAGAGATGCTCATCTAGATGAATGGGCCATGGGATTTTGAGATAATTATGTATCAGCTTTTTAGGAAGGGCAACAGAAACAATGCCAGTAACACTCAAGAGGTAAAAGGGAATGAACAGATCAGAAAGGTGCTGAGACTAAAAGTGCACCAACCACGGGGGGCCTATTGCTTTCTGTGGCAGTTGGGGACCAGCTTGCATGCAGCATGTAAAATAAACAAGGCAGTCCATTCTTTTTACCCTCTGAGGTCTGTTCCCTGGGGAGTACTGTATTGTGTTGTATACTCAGTTTCTGAAGGGGTCATATGGAGAGACTGTTGTTAAGGACCCAATTGTTCACTGATCATAAGAAAATTATTTGTAAATGTGCATTTTATAGTTATTTTCTTGCTAGTCAATAAGTTATGCTTGTAATATGCCTCAACATAATTGACTTGGGTTATCCGATTTTTTTTAAAGAGCATTGCTGATTTTATTATTTATTTATTTATTTTTTAGAGAGAGAGAGAGAGCACGTGCAGGGGAGGGGCAAAGAGAGAGTGAGAGAGAGAATCTCAAGCAGGCTCCACACCCAGCATGGAGCCCAGTTCCCCCAGGCTGAATCTCACGACCCTGAGATTATGACCTGAACCAAAATTAAGAGTTGGATGCTTAACCAGCTGAGCCACTCAGGCGCCCCAGTGGGTCATCCAATTTGATATGAAGGTCCTCTTAGAAATTTATATTTTCTTTACTGCTTATCACGAAGACTAAATGGATCGGTCGTTGGTTTATCTGGAGCGCTTATATGTGAAAGTCAGCCTTGTTGCACTCAGGTATAGAAAGGCATTTAACCCTAGGTTTTTGGGGAAGCTACAGGGCTCTGGCACCAACATGACAATAAAATTCTTATGGGAAAACTCACTGAAATATCTGCCTAGTATACCATTATTGTCTCTCAAGAACAGCTACACAGAGTTTCTGTTATTCTTGGGTCCAGGTGTTTGAGTTCCTTATGCGCATACAGGCATACCATGTCCCATAGATCAGATTCCTGCATGAGCCTGACATTGTATCAGGTGATGCTTGTAACTTCTGGAAAAACCCTGTATATAAATAGAGTAACTTGATGAGAGTCATCTCTGATTCTTTCCTTATTTCACCCTCATATACAATCCTTCAATGGCTTTCATTGGTTCTACTTCTAAAATATGTCTGAATCTGTCTCCTCCTTTTCAGTTTTGCTGCCACATTCTGGTCCAGGGAATCTCTTGCTTAGACAGTTGCAACAAGCTCCACTCTTCAAGTCTTTTCCCACCCAGAGGCAACAGTGATCATCATAAAGTGTAAATTGAGTTATGCCCTTCTTCCGCTGAAAATTTCCTGTTGTCCCTAGAATAAAATCTTGATTGGGCATCATGGCCCACAGTGTTTCACCAGTCCTGCTATGTGTCATTCTCGTCTCGCTCACTTAACTTCAGCCACACTGATTTTTCAGTTCCTTGGTGCCCAAACCCTTTCTGCTTCAGGGCCTTTGCACATGTAGTCCTGTCTTCCTGGAATGGTCACCCCGTTCTTGTCCTGGTTAGCTTTTCTTTCCCTTTATGTTGTGGACTTTTTTTTTTTTTTTAAGATTTTATTTGTTTATTTGTCAGAGGCGGAGAGAGAGAGCGAGCGAGTGAGCACAAACAGGGAGAGCAGGAGGCAGGAGAAGCAGACTCCCCACTGAGCGAGGAGCCCAATGAGGGACTGGATCCCAGGACTCTGGGATCATGACCTGAGTGGAAGGCAGACCCTTAACCGACTGAGCCACCCAGGTGTCCCATGTTCTAGCTTTCATATGTTGTGGAGACAGGCCTTTTCCTATTACTCTAACATAGGTTCTCCAGTGTCATTCTTTCTCAGCTCTTTCTTTCCTTCATACTATTTGCTTCAACTTGTGATTCTGTGAGCCTGCAGTTTTGTCTTATGCTGATGCTAG
Source organism: Mirounga leonina (assembly GCF_011800145.1). Classification (NCBI taxonomy): domain Eukaryota; kingdom Metazoa; phylum Chordata; class Mammalia; order Carnivora; family Phocidae; genus Mirounga; species Mirounga leonina. The sequence continues at coordinate 24,848,548 of NW_023270323.1, read as the reverse complement.
ATTGTTAGCTCAGTGAGTGATAGGATCAGATTTCAAGTTCACTGTGTTATTTCTGGCACTTAGCACAGTGCCTGGCACATAGGATGTGCCTAATAAATGCTTATTGAAGAGTAATTGAGTGAATGGATTACTACAGAGGAAGACACAAATGTTGCTTTTATTGGTCTGAGTATTTCACATTAATTGATAAAGATCTAGCTGATTTTCTTGTTTTTAATCCTTGCACATCATCTTTATATTTCCCTGCTCTGCCTTCTTCCCTCGCCACATAAAATCTGGTCCTAACTTTTAATTATTCCACTTTGGAAAGTGCCTCATTATTTTAACTATTGTTAAAGTGGTATTTTGGTTTGGGTAGATGACTCCCGAGTGTGTTGAGTTGCTTGTCGCCCACAGCTGATGGAAGAAATTCATCCACAGGGCACATGGATTCATCATGTACACTTAAAAATGCTTACTATTCCATGCAGAATTCAGGCAGCTCAGCTCCAGAAGCCGTATTAAAGAGGCACGGAATTGAATAATTAAGGGCATTTAGAAGAAGAAATAAGCCAAGTATCTTCCATTAGTTAGGCACATCAGGAAGATGACATAATTAACAGGTTCATTTGGCTCATAACAGAGGTGCTGCTTCCTTTCTTCCTGGCTCTCCTGTCAAGGCAGGGCTTCTAAAAAGTGAAGGCAGGTTTTGGTTCCCACACATCTGGAGCCTTAAGGAGGAGCTAGGGTTGTTCCTCCGAGCTTGGCGGCAGCTCTTACCCGGCTGCTCTTCCCGGTGTGGTGCCTGAACCGCCGGCCCAGCTGGGGCCACAGAGAAGGAAACACGTGCAAGAAGGTGTGGTTCACTGAGCAATGTGGCGAGAGGCTGGGGAAGAAGAGTGAAATGGAAGAGCAAGCAGGAGGAGAGACAAGGGAATGAGGAGGTGGTGTGGAGTGGGTGGTGGAGAGAAAAGTTAGATTGTGCTCTTTCTTAAAAATAATCCTTTTTGCCTCCTCCACCATGCGCTTTTTTTTTTTTTTAAGTTCGCAGCTGCCATCCTCTGAGGGTTGCCCAGAAAGTGGGTGGGAAGGTGGTCTTTGAGGAGAGAGGCCCTAGAAACACACCACAGCTTCCCACCACAGATGGTTTTGACCTCTGAACTTGTCATTTTGTTAGTGTCCTGGGATATTTGTGGGGGGAATCATAGGCTGCTTTGTGAGTGCCGAGACGCTGAAGGTGTGTAAAATGTTAGGAAACAGAGCGACACACAGAATATCCCGTTCAGCCTATTGGTCTGATGTGTATTATATTTCTTGACAAGCGGAGCATGCATCAATGCTTGGGGGTGCTAACTGCTTCTCACACGTATGACTTGCCTGTTGTAGAGTCATATTGCGAGGTATGTGCATATAGACACTCATTCAATCTTGTGGTATTCTTTTTTTAGCTCTTTGGATATGTACCAGAACTGATGGATTTATGCTAGCGAACATTGTTCTGTGAGCCGGGAACAATGGATGCCAGTTGGTGATCCAGTTATATTCAGGAAACTGAAACAGAGAAATGGGGAGCTGCTTTTGTTTGGTGCTTCCGGGTAAATGAACAGAGTACCTTTTCATAGGAGCCAAGATTATTTGGGGTTTTGTCATCTGACTTCCCGTTTTCCCAGTGCACACCCCTTTGCCCTCCCTCTACCTGACCTCATTCTTCTTAGTGCATTTCTATTTTTTCATGATTTTTAAATGTTTTCAGGCAAGACCCTTAAGTCTGAGGTCATAAAGTAAGATTTGTTTATTCTTGATATGCCATGTGCATATCCCCCAAATGAATGAGTATGGTAGGGGAGGAGAGGATCTTTGGAATGTGTGTGGAATGAGGTAGATGCTGTCCCTGTTAAGAAACAAAACACAACACAAAAGAACTATAGTGTCTCTTTCACCCTCTTCTCTATTTTTTTTTTTTTTTATCTTATATAAGTAGGAGGAAGTACTTTTCTCTAGGTCTGAAACAAAGTCTTTTTATATTAAAAAAAAACAAAACGAAAACTTAGAGTTTGCCTTTTCAGAAGGGGCACTTGTAATGTAATTTTACCTGGAAGGCAGTGGTTAGGAGCACATATTTGAGCCAGACTGAGTTTGAATCCCAGCTCCTATCAGCAGTGCAACCTTGGCAAAGATACTTAACTTGTGTTCCAGTTTCCTCATGTGTGAAAAGGAGATAATCATAGAACTTAATTCATAGTGTTCTGAGTATTAAATGAGCAGTGCATCTGGTTAACAATGATGGTTAGCAATTATTATTTTGAGTTACTCTGAACAAGCTCATTTTTTTCCCTCTCCATTGCACACAGGTAACGCCAGAAGCTTCAGACTAAAACTTTGTAGAGATTAATATCCTATGAACGCTAATCAGTATCCTTTAAGCTCTTCTGGACTTTTCTACTACAAATTCCCGCTGGCTATCCCTTTGCTTTAGCTATCAGCTTGGCTCCTTGCTCTCAATGGCATCTTTGAGAGAACTAATCTAAATTTAGTTTTTAAACTTGCTAGTGGGTGTCACCTGGATGCTGACTGGTAGGTGAAAAGACCAATGAAACAAGACTCTCAAGGGGACAGAAGTGGTTCCTGTTGTGACTCTGCCTGCTGACTGTGTTCTTGATTTTGGTCAACAGTTGGAATTCCCACTTCTGGACCCCTGCAAGCAAGTGGGCTGTTTGCTCCTTCATGAGAAGGATCTCTTTCTGGCTCCTTGTGTTTCTCAGTGAAATTAATCTGGCGAAGGGCTGTTGGCTGGGACAGGTCAGCAACTTGAAGGCAGTGTTGTACAGAAAGGAAATATGTTTGGCATACTTGTGTTTTTGGTGGCACTGGGTTGGCTCAGCAATGTGTTTTGTGTGGTACAAATAATTGCTGTTTATTCCTCTGTGATGTTGGTGAACACAGGAGGACTGTGTCACGGTGCTTTTGTCTTCTTTAGGCAGTTAACCGTATACATCTCTCAGGGAGCCTTGAATTTCTGAAATTCAGTCCTCCTGAAGTCACCTTGACGTGCCCTCCAAATGGCAGTTCTTACACTATGGAAGGGTGTCATTTCTGTTGCCTCTGACTGTTCTGTTACGAGTTACTCCATTTTATCATGCCATGAGATGTTATGAATAGTGTGTTTACGTGTGTCATGGGAGAGTTGATGTTGCTTCTATTTATAGTGACTCATGAGTTCAGGAGCCCTCAGAAGGTTCTATTGTGCTCCAGGTGCTGGGGTACTCTAGGCTAAAAGGAGGTTGTGACTTGGGGTGGAAAACAGGGGAAACCCCAGCAGGTGTGGAATTTAAGATGTGAAGTATACTTTAATGAAGTGAGTGGGGGTGTAAATGACTGTCTGCCATAGGCATTACCACTTCAGCTGAAGGCAGGACACATCCTGTGATTTGGGTTCAAGTTTATAAGACAGGAAGCTTGAGGGTGTGAGTGTATTTGTGAGTATGTGTGTGATTATTGGAATTGTGTGGAGTATTGGTAGGGATCTTTTTTTTTTTAATTCGAGTATGGTTTACATATCATGTTACATTAGTTTCAGGTGTACAACATAGTGATTCAACACCTGTATATGCCGTGCTGTGCTCAGCACAAGCGTAGCTACCATCTGTCACCATGCAACACTATTACGGTATCATTGACTGTATTCCCCAGTAGGGATCTTCTTGAAAGGGTATTCTGTTTAGGAAATTTCTCATATTGAAGGAAATCGTTCTTAAGGGACTATATGTGTCCTTGATACCAGGGATTTGATTCCAGACTTTATGAGTTTGAACTGTTGATGCAGAAGTAGTTGGGATGAGGGACCATTGGAGACCATGGGTATATTCTACAAATAAGTTCTCTGGAGTTCTTCCATGACTACAATCTGGAAGCAGGAATGTTGGGTTCTTTTAATAACTTTCCAGTGCAAGGGGAGTGTTACTTGATTTTTTTTTTTTAATCACATTTTTATGAAGGTGTTGTGAGCATGGAGTCCCTACTATCCTGGTTGCCTATATAATAAAAATCTCAATTATCCTTGATTCTTTCCTATTCTTTTTCTTCCATAGCCAGCCACTCACTGAGTCCTGTTGGTTTTTCCTTCACAGCCTCTCATGTCTGCCCTTTCCTTTGAATTCCCAAGGCAACATCTTCTTATTTGGATTTTCAGCCTTCAGATTCTTATTTGAAATAGAAGGGACTTTTTTCAGACAAGGCTGCCAGACATTTTAAATTCACTTCCACCTAGTCTCTCTTTAATTAAACAAGCAAACAAGTAAACAAGCAAGCAAGCAAACAAGCAAAACTCTTCTAATGCGGCTCACTACTTAACGCAGGTCCCGAACTTGGGGTTCTTACACATTAAGAGTAAGCTGACAATGTAATGGGGTTTCCTCTGTTAATTTTAATATTTTAAGTTATTTAATGAAAATTATAGGTTTGCTCTGTTTCTTCAAGTCCTTAAAGACTACATTAGTACTAACTTATTACAACTTTCCCAGTTTCTGAGCCCCTGTGAGCTGCCCTGCATTACACGTTCTGGTATTTAGACTGGTAACGCTTCCCGTCCTCACTTACCTGTTTCGTTCAGGAGTGTGTCATCTCTCCCAACAGCGTCGTTAGAGCCTCAAGGGCAGGAGCAAGAGCTCATGCTTTTTTTGAGTCATTTTCTGAAAGAGTCTATCCTTTGCATTGGAGGCATAAATGAAATGTCCAGAAATTACCAATTAGTTTAAAGTATTCCAGCCTGTTGAGGAAATACAAACTGAAGAGGAAAGGTTATGTGATTATTCAGTATTAATGACTTACTTTAGTTAAAAAATGGTACCCCTCCAACCTAAATCTTACTGAAGTGTGATTAAAATAGAAATCACCAGTGTTGCACAATAGCGGGAGTTGAATGATGGTGAAATGGCAAGAGAGAAGACCAGAAAAAGTGATCTTGCTCATGTCATATAGTTCTATAACTTTGTTTTGCAGTGACCAATTAGCACATAAATAAAATAATTGTCTGTGTTTTCAAAACAGAAATAAAAGTGCTACCCTGCATGTACTTTTTCTCATGGGGAAATATTAAAATGTGTGAAAATACGCAGGTTAATGTAAGCATGCAAAATATAATTTAAGATGACATTTCTCTAAAGAACCATATAGCATGTTGAGTTGGAATAAGCCTGCCTCTGCTTATGACTATTCATTTCGGATTCGTATTCCACTGTGGTGAGTGAGGATAGTATATAAAAGAGGCTACTTTAGGATAGTGAGATTTGTTAATTACTGAGTGTGTCATCAAGGCTGTTTGTGGACTGTCTCACATAGAGAATCTTAGGCGTTGTTTATTTATGTGTATTATGGATAAACAGATTAATCCATGTTGCTGCAGAGATGAACTTAGATGACCTTTGTATCTCCTCCTCAGAAGTATGGTTTAGTGATTTTGAAACAAGAACATCCCTGAAACTTTTTATTCTGTTGCTGCATGCCAGTTAAGCAGAATTCCATTAAAAAAAAAAAAAGCAGGATGCACTTGCTCCCTTACTTAAAGCCACTACTGGTAGAAGTGTTACTGGGCTACAGCACTGTGTATTAAAATTATTTTTTGTCAGTTATCAAAATTTTACCAGAAAGGCCACAAAAGAAAGCAATTATATTTAATTGCTTCTGCTTCATTTATGAGGCTTTGGGAAGGGATAATTTAGGTGTAATGGAAAATGTGACTTCTGAAGGCAAATTTACAATAAACATGTGGGCCATATATAGCTAGCTGTGTTTGCTTAAAACTAAAGTTGTTTTCAGTAGAAAATAGGCTGATTTCTGTTGCCAAGGCATGGGAATAGCAATTCCTATAACTAGAAATTCACTGCAGGTTCACCCAATACCCAGAACACATGCGTGAGCAACTATAAAATCTTAAATCAATTTTTGGTCTAACTCTTACTTTGTTACTTCTTGTGAAACTGCCGAGAGCCCCAAACAAAAACCAAGGAAACAAATAAGTAAAAAATTTCAAAAAGGCTTTTGGATTATTATGTATTGATGGCCACACCCAAAAACAGTGAACATTCTCCCTTGTTACTCCAATTCTTAAATATAGATTTTGAGCAAAAGATACTCTAGTTTAAGAAGAATTAAGGGTGCCTGGGTGGCTCAGTTGGTTAAGCATCTGCCTTCGGCTCAGGTCATGGTACCAGGACCCTGGGATCAAGCCCCAGGCCAGGCTCCCTGCTCAGCGGGGAGTCTGCTTCTCCCTTTCCCTGTACCCTTTCCCCCTGTTTGTGCTTTCTCTCTCTCTCTCTCTCTCAAATTAATAAAATCTAAAAAAAAAAAAAAAAAAAGAGGAATTAAGGGTAGATAGCTGGTGTTCCACTGGATACTTCATTTAGATCAAATGCTAATCAGAGTTCTTTTGAAAGTATGTGTGCAGAGTGTGGCTCAAGGAAACTTTTCCTACTGCTGGCATGCTCACACCAAACTTGGAAGGTTTACAGATTTTATTCCCCCATGAAACTGGCTGGAAACCTGTCTATGCTACATTCTCCTTAAGCTCCTTCTATTCTGTTACTTTATGATTCTTTCTGACATTTGTAAAAACACCGAGGTGGTAAATATGGGGTAAATTTGAGGAGCTTTTCTGCATATTTTTGTCTACAGGCACACGTGCCAGAGATGCTCTTCTTGTTTGGTGGGTGGGGAGAATGTACTGTCTTCAAGAGTGGGACTGGGAACATTTATTTTAATAGAAGGCTCATACTAGTTTAGATGAAAAAGAAATCAATCAAAGGCAATGTATAAGAAGAACCCACCTGGAGAATGTATTTCTTTTTAAATAACAATTGAGTTTTAAAAACATCGTTGAGTTCTCTATTTTGGGCAGTTGTGCGGTTTGGGGGAGAGCACACGTGAATGACACTGAAGGTAAGAAGAGACTGAGGAGATGACAAATTATCAGAAAGAGGAGGTGGAGGAACTCTGACTATCAAGAAAGGCAGTGAGACCGAAGAAGAACAGAAAAATCCCTGGGCTGGTGGCAAAGGGTAACGTGTCACCACCCCTCAAAGTAGAGCCCCATCACCTACCCGGACCAGATCTCTACATTCTCTCCTCAAACCAGTTTCGAGTAGCCTCTACCTGACTTATCTTTAGTTCCTTAGGGTTTGTTTTTCACCGTGATTATGTAATGATTACCGTGATTCTCTAGCTGCCTTTCATTTTTATCTTTACATTACTTTTTTTGTATTAGTTTTAGAGTCCTCTCAACAAAATGATCCTCTTTAGAAGGAGCTTGGGCCTTGTCTTATAGCTATAGTTGTCTTTTTCTTCATATTTGTTTTTGTTGTAGGGCGTGTGTGTGTGTTTACACCAAAACACCGTAGTATAAATAAAATCATTTTAAATATCCTGAAAAAAATATTTTAAATATTCTCTATTCTTCTAGCAGGTCACTTAATATAACTCTGCAGTTCATTTTAGACTCCTATTAGGAGATTACCCCCAGGATTTGTTCAGCCACAAGACAAAGCTGAAGAAAGGTACTTACTTTATATAGAGGCTACCCTGAGTGTCCACACCGAATCCAAGACTGGCCCTCTTAGTAATCTGCCTGATGACAGTGGAAATTCAGAGTGAGGCAATGGGACTTTTTTGGAAGACAGCTGGGTCTAGGGGAATTTTTGTAAGCAATGAACCATTCTTTAATTGAAACCACTGGATGTGGTTAGTAGTTTATTTTAAAAACACCATATGTTAGTCCATTCCTATATACTGTGACAATCATAGTTAATCAAAAGCTGCTTGTGACATTCCTGGTCAGTGTTCATAAAAGAGTGGCTTGCTTCCTTGAAATCCTGAACTCTGTGCCAAATGCCAACACGTTCACAATTGCAGTTTGGTTTTTAGGCAATTGTGCAACTTTTTGAGTATGTGGTAGGTTTTTATTTATTTTTGTCACTTTCACTAATTTGTCATATTCTTATGGAAAAATGTTTCTCAGCCTTTTGTTTGGTAAACAGTGACTTTTATTCCTTTCTCCATGGTTCCCCTGAGAGGAAATAAGCTAATGTAACTGCTTTTTGACCCTCCTTTTTGGCCAGAAAGCCACGCGAATGCATGATCTCATTGAGACATGATCTATTCCTATGAAGCATAAGCTTGTAAGCTTGTCATCATCCTTCATGGTACTTGGGCAGGCACCCTGTTAGCTGCCACAATAGGGTGAGGAAGGAGATGCGGCCACATCCCTGAGCCTTCAGTGTGGTACAGTGTAAATCAGTTTAGTTCATTTTGGTTTAATTCATTTTGATCCAATCCAAGAAATATTTATGGAGTACTTCTTCTCACTCATAGTCCTGGACGGTGGGCCTGCAGAGATGAAAATTTCATGAAAAAAGAAACCAAAAAACAAAAAACACCTGACAGTTTAGTGGAGAAAATGGCACAAATTAGAGAAATCTAAGAGAATGTCGATAATTGCTATTGTGGAATTATACCCAAGGTGGTATAAGAGCATAAAGGATGTTCCTAAATTAGGCAGGGGGAGCGGGAGAGGGCCTCGCAGGAGAAGTAGCCCTACGTTGGGCCTTAGTGCAGCAGGAGTGGGTCAGGAAGTGAGGGAGGGAGGGTGAGGAGCTACTTAGGTTTCCCTGCCCCTTTATCCAGGTGTAGACCAACGCAGATGGGTGAACAAGCGAAGGTGCTTCTACCAGAATATCCCTTTTCGCTTTAGACGGAAAGGATATGGTGGTTTTCTCTCTGTGCTTAAATAACCATGGAAGTCCATTTTGGGAGACTCTGCTTAGTAGTCTGCCTGATATCCATTTTCCTTTTCTTCTTTATCCCCAGAATCCCAATTTTGTTCACGACAGCATTGTGGCAGCTGAAAACCTTGATTTCCTTGTGGCTAGAGGTGGCCACGTGACTAGTCCTGACCAATAAGATGTAAGCTTAGGTGTACTTGGTGGTGCTTGGGTGAAATGTATCGTTTTCTGATGGGAAGAGATAGGTGGCTGACACACATTTTAATGGGTATTGGTGAATTAATATTTTAGATCCATTATTTACTTTGTAAATAGTAAAAAAAAAATGTCATGTGAGTTTTTACTTCCAGAAAGGAAGACCTGACACCTCTTAACTTTGTCATTATCACTGGTGAGCCTGAGTAACCCCTTAAATTTTGTAGGTTGGTCTCTTTATGTTTATTTATCCTTTCTCTCTCTCTTCTTATCAAGGAGGATTACAAGAAGTAATAAGAATGAGTCTGTACATAAGTATCTTGATTTTCATTGACAAAATATTATTGATAATAACAATAATTAATATTTATTGAACATGAGTTGTGGTCTAGGTCCTTCGTAGGTACCTAAAAAATATAACCTTAGTTTTCCTCATCAAAGTCCTCTGAGGTTAATATCATCTTTCTGGGGCTTGAGCACACTGAAACTCACAAACGTGAGTGACTCACCCGGCATTACATGGTTGGTGAGTGGCATTACTGGGACACTGGGGTCTCTCTGACTCCAAGCAAAGGCTCTTACCCATCACACTACAGTGATTATGAAAAAGGTTGATCAGGCTTTTTCACAGCTTCGTGCTAGAGTGAATGAAATTGGAAAGACACTGTACACATCCATATTCAATTTGTATTATCAGTATTGATTCTTACTAATCAAATACGCACACAGCTAAACGTTAACTTGCACGTATGGCACAATCAAATCTAATAGTGGTATTTGACCAAATTAGGGAGGTCAGAAAATGACTGAGGTCTCTGAGAAAGTCATACTTGAGTCGAAATCTGAAGGATGAGAAAGAAAAATGTGGTAAACCCTGAAGAGAAGAACACTACAGCAGGTAAAAAGAAGAGCATAAAACAATGCTCTGTTCCCCAAGGAAGCATGATTAGCCTAAGTACTTATGTTTAAGACATGCCATCAACACTGCCTGAATATGGGGAGGCCTCACTGAGAAAAATTCCATCTAAAAAATAATCTCATGTTTTTTGGACTAGTATTTGAGAAAATGAAAGATATCAATTTTAGGTTAATAATTAGGCATGTAGAATGCCAAAAGCATGGAGTAAGTTAAAGCATCAATTTTTAAAAAAAATTTTAACCTCTCTGTAGTGCTTTTGCAATTTCCTCTGAATCTAGAATCATTCCAAAATAAAAACTTTAAAGAAGGGGGGAGGGGTGAAGAGTAACACTTCCCCACGTCAGGTGACTTGCTTTGCTAACAAAACATGAAAAAAAATTTATTTATTTATTTACTTATATTTTTTTATTATGTTCAATTAGCCAACATATACTATATCATTAGTTTTTTTTTTTTTAAAGATTTTATTTATTTATTTGAGAGAGAGAATGAGATAGAGAGAGCATGAGAGGGGGGAGGGTCAGAAGGAGAAGCAGACTCCCCGCTGAACAGGGAGCCCGATGTGGGACTCGATCCCGGGACTCCAGGATCATGACCTGAGCCGAAGGCAGTTGCTTAACCAACTGAGCCACCCAGGCGCCCCTATATCATTAGTTTTTGATGTAGTGTTTCACGATTCATTAGTTGCATGTATAAAGCATCAAATTTTTTTAAATTTTAATTTTTTAAATTATTATTTTTTATTATTAACATATAATGTATTATTAGTTTCAGGGGTACAGGTCTGTGATTCATCAGTCTTACACAATTCACAGCGCTCCCCACAACACATACCCTCCCCAGTGTCCATCACCCAGCCGTAACTCTCAGTTTGTTTCCTGAGATTCAGAGTCTCTTATGGTTTGTCTCCCTCTCTGGTTTCGTCTTGTTTCATTTTTTCCTCTCTTCCCCTATGATCCTCTGTCTTGTTTCTAAAATTCCGCATATCAGTGAGATCATATGATAATTCTTTCTCTGATTGACTTATTTTGCTTAGCATAATACCCTCTAGTTCCATCCACGTCGTTTAAAGCATCAATTTTTAACCCAAGTTTAAAAGCCGAACTTTCTGCTTTCCAGTTTCACATTTTCTTCCCAATGCTGTTTTATCTTTCGAATCACCTCTAACTTCTGCTTATGTGTCATTCCCTTCTTTTCTGCAAATACTGCTTCCTACTGTATCAGTATGTCAAAGAAAGCGTTTGTTTTTGAGCCACAAGTGAGTCTGAGCTTTGACTGTCCATTTTGATGTGGTACTCCATTGGCGGTCAGGATCATCCCCTGAGGATACCGGGTCTACAGTTTAGAGTACAGAAGGGTGGAGGGGCAAACCATTCTGGGTAAATGTTTCAGGAGCATCGACTTTAAATCATACACATGCCTTTTCTCTCTCTGACTTACATGATGTAAGGAAGAGGAGGATTGAGTGACAGGGTCAAGAGGGTAGAGAAACCTCAGGCCTGCTTCTGCTTACTCAGTGATTCTCTTCCAGGGTGACTTTACATATATCACCAGAGCGTGGAATGGCGTCTCACCCTGACAATTTAGACCGTGGTTTTGGTTTGTTAGCTTATTCTGCCAGAGCCAGGGCAAGAAATGTCCGATACAGAAGGAGATTTTGTTTGGCCAGAGGAATTTTGAAATCTTTATGTACCGAGGACATCAGTGTATTTTTGTTCACTGTACTTTGGAAGCCTGTGATCAGGAAATGTGTATTTTCCCTAAAAAGAAATCAGAAAAGGTCCCAGGAGGGCCTTATGACTGTAGCAAAATGTATATTTTTATGTCACTTTTCATGTTCTCATACTTTGCCTTTTCTTTCTTTGACTCGTGTTGCATTTTTTCCATCAAAGTTATTTTGGACGGCATTGAAAGTTTTCCCTGGGCCCTCTGTACTCAGTTCAAAGGGCATTCAGAGAGTTGCCTAAGCTGAGTTGACTATACATTGCACAACATTTTATTTTTGTGTAGTGCTCTGGAACTTACGGAGGTTTTTATACACAGAATCCAATTGTGCCCTAACCCTTGATGCAATTAGAGCAAGCATTATTCCCGTTTTAGAAATGCAAATCAGAGGCTTCCACAGGCTAACAACCTGCCTGAGGTCATAACATCCTGGCCTGGAGGAGTCAGGCTTGGCACGGAGTCTTTGGACTCCTGCTCGGGCTCTCCTTGTCCTGTATCACGAAGCTGTAATAGCAGAGTGGTTGGGCTGAAGATGAGCACTTGATCGGGTGCAATCAAGTCCTGGAGGATTCCATTATTCATTTCTCCAAAGCTGGGTGTATTCAAAATTAGAAAATTATAGCTATGAATAGTTGTTTTCCACTTGATTGGTCTAAAGTCAACTGAGTCCTAGAGAAAAATCCTTTGCAAGTGGGTTGCCTTGGAAATGGATGAGCCTAGCAGTAGAATAGCTTTTACTGTATTTGAAATTCCAGCAGTTTAGGTGACAGTTGTGTCTTTCTGAAGGGCGTGGGCGGACTCTGAACGGGCTTTTCCCATTGCTCATCAGCCTGGCCTTCATTGCTCTCGTTAGCAAGTCACTCATTTTCACAGATGTCTTTTAAAAATCTTTATTGTTGTTCTTTCTTTCTTTCTTTCTTTCTTTCTTTCTTTCTTTCTTTCTTTCTTTCTTTCTTTCTTTCTTTCTTTCTTTCTTTCCTTTCTTTCCTTTCTTTCCTTTCTTTCGAATATGTAGAAGTAACTTCTTTTGGCATATTGCACCGCTTGTCCTTGCTGAGCAAGTAGTTGGTGTTAGGAGATGCATGCTGACTTGAGTGGGAGCCTGTCATATTTGTAGAGTACTGTAGATTGAATAAAGGGCTGTCACCTCCAGGATAATGTTTGATCCTCATAACAATCTTGGGAGAAATCTAATGTCCATTTTATTATTCCCTTCTTTTACAGATAAGGAGAAGCAAGATTTACAAAAGCAATATTATGCAGTGGTTACAACCACAGGCTTGGAATCTTGCTTGGGTTCAGATCCTTCTATGCCTTACTTACCAGCTTTTTTTTTTTTTTTTTTTTGATGGTGGGCAAGTCGCTGGACTCTTCTCAGTCTCAGTTCTTATAATGTGTAGAGTAAGATGAGAAAGGTACCTGTACTTGTTGGGTTGTGAAGGTTAAATGAGTCCTGAGGCCTCCACGGCATACTGGCAAATAACAAGGGTCAGTGTATAGTAGTTATTATTAAGTGACTTGATCACATTCCCACATAATCAACAAGCAGGGTCGAGACTTGAACCTGTGACTTTCAACTCTCCCTCCTACCTCCTCATCTTTCCAGCATGCCATTCTGGAGCAGCTTCCTTCTTTTCTCCTCCACGGGCAGGCACCTGCTGCCCTAGGTTATCAGTGAGGGGGATGGGGTTTTGGAATAAAAGACTTTGAGATGCTGAGAGAACATTTGAACTCCTAGAATAAGTTGGTGAATTATTCTAAAAATGGAGTAACACCTACCCTCCCTATTATTAAGAGCTGCTTGGTTCTAGCCCAAATTTAGCTCTTTAAAAAATCCCCCTCTCTGAATTACATTAATAGTATATGAGTCCTTCTGGATGTACCAGTTGATGTGACATGTCAGCTGTCATTGAGAGGGGATTAAGGAGAGATGTTGGAGTCCCACGTTATAAGCTCCCTTGCGACCCACAGCCTGCTCCTGGTGGGTCTGTTGAGAATGAGGGTGCAGCTTACAAGCACATGAGGAGCAGACCACGGTCTCATTTGCACTGTTCTCCACGCAGATCAGTTTAGATCAGTGGCCAAACAGCAAATTGGCTTGAGATGTTGACTGAATCGGAATTGTTCCTTGAAGTGCTTACGTTCATTTCCATCGTGCACCTTCTTTTTCCGATGAGTCCTGCTGGAGCTTTCTAGTGAGCCTAACTAGTGAGCATGGTGGCTCCTTCTGCTCCCGCCACTACACATCCCCCCTGTTTGCCTGCAGGGGTCCTCAGTCCTGCACCGGAGTGTGTGTGTGTGTGTGTGTGTGTGCATGTGCGCACGTGGACATTCACCCCTTCTCTGATGATAAAAATAATAATACCTGACCTTATATAGCACCTGACAGGTTACAAAACACATTTATATACCTAAATGATTCTGAAAGGTCTTTAGAGATTATTGTTCCTACTTGACATGAGAAACTATAGATCTGAAAGGTTAAATGAATTGCTCAGAGAGAGGAGGTAAATGTAAGAGATAGGACTTGAAGGCCTCAAGCCTGTTATTCTTTTCTTAATACTTAAATCATTATTTTTCCCTTGACTGAATTAATTAGTTGGTTAGTTAATAGCTTCTCACACTCTACAAAAGATTTAGGTGTCTTGTAATAAGTATGGGTGAAAAAAGATGTTGAAACCATGGAGAACATACAGTACGCAGAACCACTAGCACCAATATTGTTACTAGAGTTGAATTTAATTTGTCTCTGAGCTTCCTGGCAGCCAAGATAAAAAAAAAGAGAGAGACATAATCAGTTACATATTTCTTATCAGAAAAAGAAAAGCATGCTTAAAGGAAAGTAAAGATTTTATTAGGATTGTTTCACTTGAGCCTTTAGATAAGGGGCAATAAGAATAATTGAAGATAGTGCCCTCAACCAAATTTTATAGCTGTACAATAACAAAAAAATGCATTGCAAGGAGGCTGAAATTTGTTGAGTTCCTATTATGTGTCAGGCACCATCCTAGGAACTTTTTATTATATGCCTTGTTTTATTTAACTCTCATAAACATTTAATTGTTACAACTACCTCTTAAAGATATCATTATACCCATTTAATGATAAGGAAACTCAGCCTTGAAGAACTGATATAACTTCCTCAAGGTCACACAGCCAGTAAGAAATAAACCTGTATTGAGGCCTAGACCCTGTCCGATTCTGGATCATGCTGTTACAGTGCTTTAAGGAGATAAGCTAGCTAAAACCAAGTTTACCATCTTCTAGAGGTTCTATGTTGTCTAGGGACATGTTTTTAGGGGACCCAGATTAAAGGATCATCTGTAAGCATTGCTTCTCTTTTCCAGGCTTTAGTAGGAGGTGGGTAGTAGAAAAGCTCCTGTTCTGTTGCTGTTTGATAGTGTTGGCCTAAACTAGGGATAATGGTTATTTGTTGTTGTCAGTGAATGCTACACACTTTATGTACATTACCTTCTTCTTCTTTTAAGATTTTATTTATTTGTCAGAGAGGGAACACAAGCAGGGAGAGCTGTAGGCAGAGGGAGAAGCAGGCTTCCTTGCTGAGCAGGGAGCCCGATGGGGGACTCGATCCCAGGACCCTGGGATCACGACCTGAGTTGAAGGCAGATGCTTAACCGACTGAGCCACCTAGGCACCCCTATACGTTCCTTCTTTAGTCTTCCCAGCAGTCTAGTTAGGAAGGTGCCATTATTATTCCCATTTTGCAGTTGGAGAAAGTGAAGCTCACTGAGGTTAAATACTCAACAAAGGGTCACAGCTGCTCAATGGCCAGATTCAAATACAGGTCTCTCTGGCTCTAATGAGCATGCACTTCACCATTGTGCTGGTGGGTCTCTTGTTAAGTAAGTGGTAAAGTCATTAGTCTCCTGAGAAAACTGAGATCCTAGTCTAGATTCTTGTCTGGAAGCACTGAGGTAGACTGTAGGGACACCGCCAGCAAGTCCAGATTTTCCTGGAAAGGCAGTTGGGGCCCTTCAGCATATGTTCAAGCTTTAGTATGCAGAATTTCACATCATGGATCATGAATGATATGGCTTTGATATGCAGAATTTTCAAAGGAGATGTTCCTGATGATTTTTCACAACTATGGGAGAACCTTAAAAATGTTTTAGTGGTGGGGCGCCTGGGTGGCTCAGTTGTTAAGAGTCTGCCTTCGGTTTGGGTCATGATCCCGGGGTCCTGGGATCGAGCCCCATGTTGGGCTCCCTGCTCAGCAGGAAGCCTGCTTCTCCCTCTCCCACTACCCCTGCTTGTGTTACTTTTCTCGCTGTGGCTCTCTCTGTCAAATAAATAAAATCTTTAAAAAAAAAGTTTTAGTGGATTTTATTTTATGGGGTCCCTGAAGGGGAATTACTACTAAATATAGGGGTGTCAGGAATTGATATGGGTAAGTTTAATTTTGGAGAATGCAGCCAAATGTAATGATTTTAGTTTAGAATACTTAATACAGAATTGTTCTTTCTGACAGTTCTTCAATACCATGATTGATTAGGTAGGTAAAGTCACTTTCATTTTGTGATTACTCTAATAGTAATAACCACCACTTCTATCATCACTATAGTAAGAATAGTTAACATTCACTGAATATTTTTCTGAGTGCTTGATAAGTAGTAACTCATTTAATCCTCATAACAAGCCTATGAGGGAGATGTAATTGTTAACTCCATTTTATAGATGAAGAAACAGAGAGAGTTGAATAAGTCACCCAAAGCAGACAGCTGATAAATGGTTTGCTCACTGCACCAGTCTGCTCTCTATATGGTGGATCAAATAAAGAAACTTATACCCCTCTTCTCTGTTGCAGGTTACAATGCAACCAGTCCATATGCAAGTTATTTTAAATCCTAAAAAATAGAAATTAATAATGGGGCAGAGATGCGGAGGAAACCACCTGTGCCCAGCCTAATTCTTGCAGTGGGAAAAGAACCAAACGATTGGGAGTCTCCACTGAGCTCATGTACTTTGGTTCATATTTGGTTTCAGTCCACAGAGTCAAAAGCTGGCTAAAAGTCTAGAAAAATTCAGCCTATGACATTCTTCTTGACAGGCTTCCTCACAAGGCAATGTACATTGTTTCAAGGACTGATAGCATACTTTTGCCTAAAGTTCACCTGCTCCTTAAGCTGAGTTTTGGATTGAGAATTCTAGATGTGTATATTGATAAAGAAAAAATTGGCATAACATTTTGAAGGAATAATTGAGTGACTAAGAAGTTTGCACGTCTAAGATGCATGTGGGTTAAGCCTTGGATGCTGAAATCAGATTGACTTGGATTAGATGCGTGGCCTTGAGCCAGTTTACTAACTTCAGTTTTCTCATCTGAAAAATGGGGATAATAACCACCTAACTCAGAGTGGTTGTGATGATTAAATGAAATAATCAATATGGAATGTTTGGCCTATGACTGGCAGATTATAAACTTCCAATAAATATGTGCTGTATAAGATTGCCACTAAAAATGGGGTAATCTATGTTCCAAGTCCATTCAGATAGAATTAGACATGAAGAATTAGAGCAGTTTGGCAAGGAATGGGGGTCACCAAATAGAATATTCCTGAGTAATTTAGGTGTCAGAATTTAAGTTCCTACATGCTGTAGGTATCTTTGGAGGAGTTTGAGGCTCAAATTAGCCAACTCTGTAGAATTTTTTTTCCAGCCTGAAAGGGATGAGGGTGGTCTGTGGTAGAGCAGAGAGGGCATGGTGCTGGTACAGAAGAGTTCTAGTTCAGCCGTGCCACTCACCAGCTCTTGAACATTGGGCACTTCGTTGATGTTTTTGGGCTTCAATTTACCGAGCTGTGGAATGAGGGCATCGTATAGGTAATCTCTAAATTTTCTTCAGCTCTCACAGTCTACTGTAAATTAGGTTATATGAAAACTAGATAAACTAATCAGTTAAAAAAAAAAAAAGAGCCCCCCCCCCCCCCCCCCCCAGATAGTCACAAATAAAACAGAGAGGAAATAAAACAAAATAAAACAGAAAGTTCAAAGTAGGTTGCTAGAGATTCTGTTTTTTTATTCCAGTGTGTCCTTAGGGCCAAATGACCCTTTATAGTCTTTCATTGATTCCTTTGGAGAAATGTCCTCAGCTCATTCACAGGCCTGGGATCTTTTGCTTCCTTCCTTGATTGAAAGAGATTCTTTTAAATTCTTTCACAGCAACAGCAGGAGTGGCCCCGAAGGATGCAGTCACAGGAAACGCCTTTACTTTAATGGTTGCCAGTGGCAGGACAGCTCTTTTCTGAGTCGCCCTGAGCTGTCACCAGAGTGAATCTATGAATGAATCAAATGAATAGGGAAGATCAGTCCAAATAACAGAACACAGTTTTTACTTTTTTTCTCCCCAAGGACAATTCTGTTTTGAGCAAAGGGTCATTTAAACTGGAGATATAGTTGGTACAGCGCCTTGAAAAGTCTTGTCCCTTTCTTTCTACGATACTTCCTGAAGCATTTTCCTTTTATTTGGGACTTATTCAAACTGGCTGTCATAATTTCCCCTAAAATAATGGTGACAGGAAGTGATGATTAAATGAAAGGTACATTCTAGAACTGACTTTCTGCCTTTCAAAGTTACAAGTTAGTAAGATTTTTCTCAGAAATGTAGCTCTTCTTTCTCTCATAGTGCTTCGAGGGCAGTCGTAATGGATAGCAGGCTGATATATCGTAAATGACACAGTTAAACCTCCACCTTTAATGTATCATCTGACTGAGGAAAAGTGACTTGGCCAGGGTGGCCCAAAGAGTTCACCTAGGCCTCTAGTGTTCAAACAAGTCTTCTCTCTCCCACCACATTTCCTTCCTGTATTGGGCAGCAGCTTCTTGCTTAATAACTTGAATTTACCACAGCAGTGGCCATCTTCCACCAACATGAGAACTTTAGAAGAGTGGAAAAATTTTCCTTCTTTCTGAAGCCATGCTTCTAAATGAGGTTGAGGGTCAAATCCACGAGGATGTGGCTGCCAAACTCTTCTGAGGCTAAGAGACACTGGAAGAGCAAAATGAAAGCATATGTGGTGGAACTAGAGCTTCCAAGGCAGTTAGTGTTGGAGTAAACTCTAAGTTCAGGGAGGAGACCTTTCCAAGGGGAAATGCAGCAGTCAGTCTAGGATAATCCTGTGGCAGTGCAAACTGGAATAATAGAGTTTTTTAAAAAACTTTTTATTTTGAAAAAAATGATAAATTTACAGGAAGTTGCAAGAGACAGTATAGAGAGGTCCCATGTACCCTTCACCCCATTTCCTGCCATGGTTACATCTTATATAATAAGAGTGTAATATCAAAACCAGGAAATTGACATTGGTATGGTATAATATGTTGTGTAGTTCCATGTCATTTTATCACCGCTGTCTAAATTGGCATAACCACCACCACAACCAAGATAGAAAATGCTTCCGTTACTGCAAAGACCTTCCCAGGGCTTCTTTTTCATAGTTACGCCCTCCCCTTTCACATCCTCCTCAACCCTTGGCACCTACTAATCTGTTTTCCATTTCTATAATTTTATCATTTCATGAATGTTACATAAATGAATCGTACAGTATGGGAACTTTTTAGATTGGCTTCTTTTCAATCAATGTAATGCTCTTGAGATCCATCCCATTTGTTGCAAATCGTTTGTCTTGTATTGTTGAGTAGAAAACTATGGCTTGGGTGTACCGCAGTTTAACTGTTTACCCACTAAGAGACATTTTGGTTATTTCCATTTTCAGGTCATTACAAAGAAAGCTGCTGTGAACAATTGTGTACAGGCTTTTGAATGGCCATCATTTCATTTCTCTGAGATAAATGCCCATGAGTGCAATTACTCGTCTGTATAGTAGATGTGTGTTTTGTTTTTTTAAAATTTTTGTATTATGTTCAATTAGCCAACGTATAGTACATCATTAGTTTTTGATGTAGAGTTCAACGATTCATTAGTTGTGTTTAGTTTAAGAAACTACCAAATTATTTTTCAGAGCGGTTGTACCATTTTGCCTTCCTACCAGCAACATACGAGCGATCCTGTTTCTTTGCATCCTCACCAGCATCTTGATGGGGTCACTACTTTTTATTTTAGTTGTCCTAATACGTATAGGGATAATCTTAACTGGCATTTTCCTAATGGCTGGTGGTGTTGAATATCTTTTCATATTCTTATTTGCCTTTTATATATATATACTCTTTGGTGAAATGTCTCTTTGTACATTTCGCCCATTTTTATTGGGTTGTTTATTTTATTTTTTTTACTATTGAGTTTTTTTTTGAGAGTTCTGTATATATCGTAGATATGAGTTCTTTGTCACGTATGTAATTTGCAAATATTTTCTCCTAACCTATAGTTTGTTTTTTCATTCTCTTAACAGAGTCTTTCACAGAGCAAAAGTTTTAAGTTTTGATGAAGTCCAATTTGTCAATTTTTTTTTTCTTTTATGGATTGTAGCTTTAAAGCATGTCTAAAAACTTTCCACTAAGCCCTAGTTCTGATGATTTTTCCCTTTGTTGTCATCTAATATTTTAAAAATTTTACATTTAAATCTGTAACCTGTTTTGAGTCACATTTTATATAAGGGGTGAGGTTTAGGTCAAGGTTTGTTTTTAAAATTAATTTTTTCCTTTAAATACCAGTTATTGTCTGTATTGAAATGTGTGTGTAATAAGTCCATGTAAAGTTGTTATGTTGTGCACTTTTTTAAGATTTTATTTATTTATTTGACAGAGAGAGAGAGCATGAGCAGGGGGAGCGGCAGGCAGAGGGAGAAGCAGACTCCCCACTGAGCAGGGAGCCCAATGCAGGATTCGATCCCAGGGCCCTGGGATCATGCCTTAGCCAAAGGCAGACTCTTAACCGACTAAGCAACTCAGGCGCCCCATGCATGTTTTATATTAGACAATGTCTTCTGCAGAGAAGTGGGCAGTGCAAAGAAATAAAAAGGAAAAAGTTAATGTAAATTCGATACCTTTTTTGGGGGGGCTGCTGAATACTTAAATAAGCGAGAGTTAGCAGATATCAAGCCAGAACAGGAATCTAAAGGACTACTCTATCTCCCACCCTGAATTTTATTTCCTGATTGCTACTTGAATGCATTGTACTTGGTTGGGAGTTGGACGACCAAGCAGACACTACATATAGCTTATGTTTGGCACTGAAGACCCCGCAGTGGGCCTGGAGTCACAGTTCAAGGCTCTACTTAAGGTCTGCAGAGTAGCATTGGAGTCCGACTTCATATTTAACACGATGCTGAAGAATGATTAGGTAAGATGAGTGCACTAGAATTTTCTTTTGAGGGGAACATAATGTAGAAGAAAGAGCAATGGGATGGGTTTCAGGAGGCCTGGATTAAATGCCAGGCCTGTAATAAGTGGTTTTAGGGCTTTCTGTAACTTGGATAATGAATACGAGCCCCTTTTTCTTTTCTTTTTTTTTGAAATAAGGAGCTTGATCCCTAGCTGATCTCTACTAGATACACATTTCATAGTTCTGTGAAATTTCTTTTTAAAGTGGATTGTGAAAAAAAATAAAGTGGATTGTGGTGTTATCTTCATGTTCTCTTATTGATTAGAATATAAAACCTTGATATGAGAACTGATAATTGATGTTCAATAGAGCATTTTTAAACTGTTATGTGTTATGCAAATGCCCCCTTTAATACATAAAATATGTATGATGTCAAGTATTGCCATGTATCTAATGCCACAGTGGATTAATTGATTGACAGATTCTCTTTCAAAAATATTTGCCACATTAAATATTGTGTGTTGGAATTGAGAGTCCATTAGAAATGTCTTAGTATTGCCAATGAAATGTAATCTGTTGATTTGTCTTGAACAATACACAACATCAGGGATTAATAGTAAGGGACATTTGACTTACTTTCTCTCTTTTTTGTTTCCCTTTAATTTCCTGAATGAGATGACTGCATGATGCACGTTATTTCATCCTTGGATTTCTTGTTTCACAACATCAGTTCTTGCTCAGTGGTACAAGTTCTGAAGGAGAGTGGCTTTTTAATGAACCCTGTTAAAAAAACCCTGAAAAGTTTGCTTTGGGGTTATAACAGAAAAGCAATGGAAAAATGATCTGAGTCCTTAGGGAAGAAAAAGCTGTGGCTTGGTAAAATTACAAGTGTGCTCTGTGGAAAACCAGAAATAACCCATCTGGCCAGTGTATTGTATGTGTAGTACATAGCAAACAGGTAGCTGCATTAGGGAAAAAAGCAGCCCTAAAGCTGATTTTAACTTGACCAGGATCACGCCAGTCAGTGTAAATGATTGAAACACCCATGACTGGCGACTGGATTTTTCAAATATGCAAAGAAAAAGGGACCATTACATTTAAGATGAGGTCTAATAGACTTGGTTTGTAAATATGATGAGCAAAATTTTGTTAAGAAAATACCTTCCAAATGTCCTGTCGTACATTTCCAAAAAGGTATGCCACTCTCTGTCTTTTAGGATGACCTAGCTAACAATGACCAGGGCTCTGCTGATATGTTTTATATTTCTTTAATATCTTTATAGCCTTCATCCTCTCTCTTCCTCCTCCCCTGATCCTTATTTCTCATTCATTGTCTTGGGAAGCCTTTTAATGAAAACCCCATTTCTATCTTTGATCTCTGTGTGCCCTTTTATGGTGATGTCTCCCGGAACAAGAGGATGATCTAGGTACAGAGTGTCTTTCGTAGCTGAAATGTGTGCAGTCCTGACATTTGACTCACAGAAGGAGCTTCTCTTTCCTTGTCATCAGAGTCACACTGGACCGAATTAGTTCTGCCTCAGTTGCTTTGAATGTCTTGGCCTTTATGTGTGGGAAGGCAGTAGAATCTTGGCAGGATCTGGTGTGAAGGCCACTCTTGTCTCCTAAGTGCAAGTCCGTAGCCTCACTACCCTAATTTCCAGGGAAGGAAATGTTAGGCTGTTGGGGGAGTGGCTTTTGAGTTAACGTTATTGCTATATCACCCCCACTTTCTTTTCTTAAGATTCATGGCTGTAGGCCACTAGATTTGTACCACTCAGAATTTATTGCTATTTACAGAAATCAGATTGGGTACAAAATTTTAAGTTTTCTTCTACAAAATTTCCACTGGTTTTGTATGCGTTCCAGGTCCTAGGGAACTTCTGTGCAGAGTTCAGTGTAAGCTGATCCCAGGCTGGTCCACGGTGTCATCCTTTCAGACCCAAGTGAGCTTTTTATAGTCCTCTTGGTGCAGGTCCTTCTTTTACTTTTTCATGTTAAAGGAGGAGAGTGCACAGTCATCTCATTTTCTCAGTAGTGAGCTTTCAGGAATAGAGTCTTTTTTTTTTTTTCCTTTGTCTTGACTTATAAAGTCTGTAAACTTGTGTTGGAAACTTAGCCCACAGTGATAAGGGTAATAGGAGGAATGCTAGTAGTAGTATGATGTCATAGGTAAAAATAAGCCTCTATCAGTTATATTTCCCAGAATGGAAATAAAGGACTTCTACTTGTAATTCAGACTGGGATCATTTTAGATGTACTCTTTGCCAGATTCATTACTCCTCCTTTAATGGTAGAAAGACTTGGTTTCTACCAAAATATTTTTCGAAGAATTTGAGCACAAAGAATTTAAAGGCCAGCTATTCTCTCTCTCATCAAAGCAGAAATCCTTGCTATGATTTTTCCAACTGGCCATAATTCACACTCCCAGGACCAGAGAGCACATTGCTTTCACTGTGGTCCATTCCATTTGTGGACAGATTTAATTGTTAAAATGCCTTTCACTACATTGGATCAAAATCAGCCTTCCTGTGATTTTGACCCTTTGGTCTTAATTGTACCCTTGATAATACAATTAATCCTTTTTCCATTTCCCAGATGATAGCCCTTGAAAAGAAGAAGGAATCGTAAAATCTCTTAGCTTTGGGTGACTCGATGTTTTTATAAGCTTATTCTAAGCTTCTAAGTCATTGCTAACAATGTCAAATAGAACAGTGCATTTCTTCTCCAAGCTGGTCGTGGTTCATCAGTCAGCTCTCTTTGTGTTTACATCTTTCTGAACCTTTGCCTTTAAACTAAGACAATGACCCACTTGTACGTCTTGGTCTTGGAACCTCTTTGCTCCCATCAGTGGTTTTGATCCCCATTCTTTTCTTGTATATTTCTGTACTCTTATACTTTGGGTTTTCTTCTTATACCTGGTTTCACATTGTTCTCTAGTCCTCTTTGGTTTTCTGGTGTTTCTTGCATTAGTCACTTTGGGTAAATACCTGCCAATCCACATCTCTCACTCACTGCTATCCAGACTGGTGCTCTCAATGGGGAATCTGATGAGGCTACTGTTTAGTTGTGGAGTGATATTCCTTGGAGTATGTTTCCCAACTGGTGTCCCACAGCAGTAGATTACAGATGTGCTGAGAAATTGATCTCTGCAGTTCATGGGTAGCTGGGCAGGGCCTCAGTGGGCCCTAGGTATCAAGTAGGTTCATCTCTCTCCTTCAGTGTGACATACAGATGTCATTCTCTGTGTGCTCCATGAGGGGCCAAAGTCTTAAGCCCTCAAAGACTTTTCATAGAGAACCACTAAGGAAGGTGGTTATGGGATAGGGCTAGATATTTTGCTTAACTCAAGTTAAATGATGCCGTCATTTAATCAGAAGGAAATGAGGCTATTTGGGCATAGCACATTCTCTGTGAACCCATCCTGGTTCCTGGTAACCTTTCGGACAGAACTGGTACAAGTGTGGCTGAGCATTGTCAGCAGTGTTCTGGGTGGAGATACTCCCCACAGGTTCACCTGTAGAGTGTGACAGCAGATTGCCTGTTTTGATTACAATCCTCTCATTAGATGTCGCTAGCCTCAAAAGATGGGTGGTTGTATTTTAGTCAAGTTCAGTGAAGGCTGGGGTTTGATGAAGCATTAGAACTTGAAGTATGCTGATTTTCAACTCTTACTTAAGTAGTTGGCACAAACAAGTATGCAAGTGTGAAGGGAAGTAAAGTCAATATCTGGAGCACTAGGGAAACCTGACTGTTGAATAATGACCAACTGTGAAATAATTCTTATGTTATGAGATGTCATTGAAAAGATGTATTTAAAAGAAAAGTTAAATCTTGATTTTTTTGAACTTTGTCTAACCTGTCCATTTCAAAATTTATACTATTATATTATACAGATTAAAATTTTGTGGCGAGATCTATCTCCTCCCTTTTTTTGGGTAAACAGTTTTCCATAATGACAAGTGCTAGCTGTGTTTATTATGATTATTCTTAACAAAACTTGAAGCAGAAGTTCTCAAACTTGATTGGACATTAGACCACTTGGATGTCTTGTTAAAAAGTCATTGAACGCTACGTCAAAAACTAATGATATGTACTATACAGTGGCTAACTGAACATAATAAAAAAAAAAAATCAGATTTTTGGCCTCATTCCCAGAGATTTTGACTAACTGGTCAGGGTGTTACTCAAAGGTGTCTTATAAAATGCACGTTCTCGTGCAAGTGTCAGACCAAACATTGAAAAGCACTGGATGTGTAAGATGATGCTTTCCTACTTACTAGCTGGTAGATGCTTTGTATTGTACTGTCGAAGGATCATTTGCTTTGGAGACTTGTATTTTTCCCCTCGCATGTGTCTCTACTTGTGCTGTACTGAGAAACAGAAATACCAGCCAAACTGGAATCATCACCAGCAGTTTCTATAACCTTGTGCAAAGTCAGGTCAAACATTATATGTTGTCTTTGGTTATAGCATCTGGAAAACACTCAGCTTATTAAATTGAACGGAATAACATTACCTTACATTTGTGTATAGCTATATCATTAAGCAGTATTTTCACTGACACCATCTCAGTTGATCTTTATTACAATCTTGTGCAGTTAGTATTGTTACTTACATTTCATGAAGTAGAAAGTTTAAGGTCATGAATAAATGGTAGAAGTGATACCCTAACCTGTGTTATTTATACTTGAAAATTTGGGGTTTATTATGTCCCAGGGACCATGATATACATTCTGTTTATCCTCTCTTTGAAATAAATGTTATTGTTATTATTTGTTTTATCATGACCTTTTTTTTTTTTTTTAAAGTTGGCTCTTGATAAGGTTAAGTAACAGTAATCTCGAGGTCATGCCCTTAGTAAATGGCAGAGCCAAGATTTCAGCTAGGTTTGTCTGACACTGAAGTTCATGCTCTTACCCTGGGTAGTGTGACGGCAGATTGCCTGGATTGATTACAATCCTCTAATTAGATGTCTCTGTTCTCAGAAGGATGAGTAGTAGTATTTCCAGGCAAGTTACTGGTGCACATTACAGTTTGCCAGTATATGTTATACAAAGCCATGCTACAACTCACTCTAGAAAGAACAGAAAGCCACAGGGAGATCTAATCAGAAGGAAAGGAGACATTCGAAGTATAAAAATTAAAACCAAATGAAAATAAATTGTCCATTTTTAGAAAACTTGATAAAGATAACACTGTATAATCTTCAATCACTGAAGGTACAAAGGGTGAGGAAGGCGTAAGTCTTGGTCTGCATACATTCTGATACCATTAACCGTGCTTCTTGAAGAAGCAGTAGAATTGTCCTGTGTTTTATAGGCTTTTTTGAGTGTCATTCAGTCTTTCATTTCTGGGATCATATTTCCATTGCTAATACCAATTGGCATTTGACCCTTCATGCTTATGCCTTTGGCAGTGATCGTCTCTATATCCTCATGTACAGTATGGCCTTTGTGTTTTGAATCAGAAGTTTGCTTTCATCAGATTCATCTTATGTTGTGCTAGCACTTTTTTCCCATTATAGAAAAGTTTCATTGATGTTGTACTTATCCTGGGTTTCTTTATGAAAGTTTGAAGTTAAAAATTTTGGTTTTGGTAGTTTTGGTTGTAATCCAATGATCATTTTTAACACAGGAAAAAGAAACAAAATGCTTTTTTTGTTTTTTCCTATATTCATTCTGAACTATGGACCAAAACAAAGCATTTTCTTTTTTTTTTCTTAATTTTTTTTAAATTTATTTATTCATGAGAGTCAGAGAGAGAGATAGAGAGAGGCAGCGGCAGAGGGAGAAGCAGGCTTCCCACCTGGGATCGTGACCTGAGCTGAAGGCAGATGCTTAACCATCTGAGCCACCCAGGCGTCCCCAAAGCATTTTCTATTTACTAAATTTCACCAAGATTCAGTGTGAACAAATGACTTGAAGCATCTTTTTTTAAAAATCTCAGGTCAAGCTTTTGTTATATATAGCTTGTATTATCTGTTACTGATCATGACAGAAATTCCAGGCTCTGATATATGGTCCTGGTATCTTTTAATCCTATATCTACCAAAGTACATTTAGCAACTGTCCATATCCATCTGGCTTTTAATACTTAATGATGGCATATTAATACCTTTTGTTTTTGATAGTCTAGGGGACTGTGCCATAAAGAAGCAGCATTCAGAACAGTCCTATTTGAATTCATTGTATCTCACATGGTGCTCTAATTGAACGCAACGAGTGGAAGATCTGGGATACATCAGTTCAGGCCTGTGTTTTCTAAATGTTTTTCTTTCAAGCAGAGTCATTGAAAATGTCAGGGGCCTTGCTTTCTGATGGAGACAGACCATGCAGCTCTTGATGGTTTGGCTTGAAAACAAGGAGTCAGGAGAGCAAATGCAGGGTAGGCCTCTGTAGGAGCTTTCAAGGGCATCTTGAGCCATCAGGCCAATATCCTCACTTGAGACATCTTGCGTACTTCAGTTATTTATCCAATTAAAAAATCTCCATGGAAATTCTGTGCAGAGTATACTGCTTTTTCCCTCACTCCATCCTGTGAGGGAGAGAAAGTCAATTCTAATTCTTTTTCTCCTTTGTATGACTGACATCAAAATATGTATGACCTTTTGTATCTTTCATTCAAATGCAGGCTGCTTCTTGACTTCTGGGTGGCTGGTGGAATTACATTCTAGGTTCTCAAACTCCAGGGACTTAAGCAGAGGCCTGGGCTGACCTATACTTTCTTATGCCTGTGAGGGTAGCACTGAGCAAAGCAGGTAGGGGAGCCAGGATTCCAATATAGGCAGGAGTAAGTAATTAGGTTAGGTAAGAAATCATTCCTTTTCTTTCCAGCAAGTGGACAAGCCAAAGTGGAGAACAGGAGAAAAGATATAGAGTTAATCTGAAGAGAAAAAAGGTCTACCATGGAATATTTTAAAACGTTTTATTGAAGAAAATTGTATCTCTTTTGACTCCTGGTTGAAATGTGCATTGGATGTGTAGTGTTTCTTAGAGGATCTGGTTATAGGATTATGATGTTGACCAACCATGACACTATTAATTGACTACTAGTTAGGGGATGCCTGCTGGTACTGTATAGTATAGAGTAGCAAATGCTGTCAGTGGTTTTCTACAAGCACTACAGTGTTATTATACGTAAGTGAGATTCCCTGCTTTCAAGGAGTTTTATAATCTAGCAGGGATAAAGATAACATGTACATATGACACAAGTTGACAGCACTTGCCAAGTAGCATAGCAATAAGTGAAAAGAACATGGTATGATTTAAATATGCCTAAGTATCAAGTGGTTAGAGGAGAGGTGGTCAATATATGGGGCTAACTGAAGAGGGAGCTGAATTTTGAACTGGATAATGAAGGAAGAGAGGAACATAAATTGGCAAATAGAAGTGAGGCTGAAGAGTGTGAAGAAAGGTATGTGCGAGGGCACAGATTTGGAAATGACAATAAACAAGCCATGAGTGGTGGTTCATAAACAACACTGGCTTGGTCGAGATGAAACTTCCATGGCTATTGATAATTTGTGATGAATTTTATTATTGATTTGAGGCAGCAGACAGTAGGAACGTGTCATAGGTTCTGAATGCATGCAATTTGCTGGAAATGATAGATATGGTAGTTATTTAGGCAGCAATGTCCATGATGGATTGGAGTGGTAGAGCTAGAGGTGGGAAGAGTGCTGGGGTGGGGTGGGGGGCGGTGTTCTGTAACCCAGGTATAAGGTAGTGAGGGCTTAGTATGGGGTGTTGGGAAAGCCTGTTGGGCTAGAAAAAAAAATGAGCTCTGTTTTTGAGATGTTATATTTCAGGTGCCAGGGGTCATAGCCTGAGATGACCAGTCAGTAACTGGAGATGGAATCAGAGTTTGAGAGGTCAAGCCCTAGTTGGTGATTTTTTTGAGGCATCTGTGCAAGGTGATAGTTCAGTAATGCTGGTGTATGCTTCACAGTGGTGAATACTGAGGGAAAAATGCAGAAAGCCGAGTTCTGAACCTTAGAGCTATTGCGAGCCAAGGGGGTGGAGGCAGACAAAAAGAACAGTCAGCAAATGAGACAAAGAGGTAGTAGAAGAACACAGAGAACATCCAGGGAAACCATGCGAGGAGAGAATTTCAACAGTGCTAAATGAAGCATAGAGGTCAAGGGGATTGAAAGCTTGAGAAAGGCCTATCAGATTTGTTAAGGGAAAGATCTTTGGAGACTTAGAAAAATGTGTTTCCAGTGAAGTTTCAGTGCAGAAGTGATCAGGGATTTTCTAGGTACTCTGTATGACAAGGAGATTAATGTTTAATAAATAAATCCCTTCTGTAATTGCCTTAGCACATATGACTGGGTATCTGGGTCTTCAGTATTTCAAGAGAAATTATGAGGTCACTTGAGGAACGAATTGAGGTTAGATTTCTCATATTCTGCAAACCAGTCAGGTGAGTTGATGTGTTACGTGAGAGGGAAACTCTCGAAGCTGAACTGTTGGACTGACTGGGATTTGCAGGATCGTTTCGGTTCTGGGGGAAACCTGGGGGAAAATGTAAAATGCAAGCAGTGTTGGAGAGCGTCTTCGTGGGTACTCTTGCTTGGTGTACACTAGTAGATGGTCCTGAAGTATTTGTCACAAATGTTGCACTGTGGAAAATAGTAGGAATCCGATGAAAGTTTGCAAGAATAATTAATGTTAATTTACATGGAAGTGGAGGCACCCAAGACATTTTGGTCAGACTGAATCAAAGCTCTGCATTTAATGATGTATTACTGATGTTATGCCAAAAACACATAACCATTTTATAAGAAATATCAGTGTAGTTGAATAAATGGAGGCAATAACTGGGTTGGATATGGTGAAGAACTCAAATTTTAAAAGGCAGCCGAAACTTTTTCATGACTCAAAGGGAGAAACTGGTAGGAAGAAAACAAACTTTTCAATTTATCTCCTTTTCAACTCATTAGTAGTGGTCTCCTTTATAATTATAAAACCTGAAATTATAGGTATAACATGATCTAATTTAGATGTAATTAGATGAAAATGCGGTGCTTTTCTGTTGAATTAAATATGTGATACGTGATTTTGAGTATTTTATAATCCATCACAAAAACTAAAAAAAGTTGAGAAGGGATGAAGGTAAAGATGGGTTTGAGTTTCTTTTTTTCTTTTTTCTTTTGTTATGTTCAGATGGTAGTTGCCCAGAACTAACCAGGGGCTAAATATAGCTTTCCTGTAATTGAGGATTTAATGTTTCTATAGATTTTCATGTCTGTTAGAGTAAAACATGAATTGCTTGTGCTGCTTCTCTAATATGAAATACAGTGTTTTCTAGTGCTCTATATGATGTAATTTATATAGGTGAACTGGGAACTGTGCTTTAAACTTGGATTCCATGGGAATATGAAAATTTTCTGTTCATCCCTTCAAGTTAATACTTGACTGTGATGCTCATGATGGCGTGTTTCTTCCTGATTTCCCAAAAGCTGCTGTATAGTTTAGGATGTATATTGAATTGAGCCAATAATTTTCAAAAGGTCTAAGAACTTCCTAAATTTACTTATTTGAACTCCATCTTGTTACCAAAAAGAACCAAGGTGACAAATAGTTATTATAGAAACTAAAGGAATAGAAAACAAATTGTAAAGAAATGAGAAATGAAAGGGGAAAAATGATAGAGACTTAGATGGAGTCAAGAAGAACAAACAGAAACCATCAAGCAGTCATGGTCGCCTGGTATATGTGGGCCTCACTCTTGTTTTTAAGTTTTCTACCAGCTGGGGAAAAATACAGAACTTGATTACTTACTCAATTTCTAGGCATGATGAATTAAAAACAAGTCACTTGCTTAAGAGAAGCTAAAGTATCACTAACACAGAACCCAGAGAGAAATAAAGAGGACTTTATAGAATACAGTGAAAGATAGCCTTAACAGCGTCATGATTGGAGACCAGTTGGGTTCCCCAAGCTCTACTGAGCTGGCTTCGTAAGTCCACAGATGGCTGGTGTTAATGTGAAAAACCTCCTTCTGTGAAGTCAATTGAATGGTGGATCTTCAGGGTCAGTTAGATAATTCTCTTAAGACTTACATTGGGGGTAACTAATTTTTCTTTTTACCTCATGTGTTTTTGAACTTTCAGGCATCCATTATGGACATACCCCTGTTACTCTTAAGGTCTGAGTCCTTGCATTGAAAGCATTCAAGTATGAGCTTTTTTTTTTTTACTGTGAGCCAACAGGAAGGGTGAGCTTTTGTGAATCAATGAAGGCTGAGGTAATTATTACACAATTGGTTTTGGAGTACATGATAAAGAAATTCCAAGGAAAAAGTTAGCTTCCTCAGTTGCACAGTGGATATAAAGGAGAACTTAACCTGACAGAAATTTCTGGAAATAGTTTTCATGTTTCCTCCGAAACCAGGAGTATATTAGTAACCACCATAAATTCTTTTTGGAATGAGGTAGAACATTTGGAAACATTAACTTGAATGTCAGTAAGATTTCTATGAGATTAGGGGAGAAGCAAATTCTCCACTTAGGAGAGGTTTCCTCTGTCAAGCTGTCTAGTCATGCAGTGGAACAGATTCCCCTGACGGGTATGAAATGCATCTTTACTCTAGAGTAGCTTGTTCATTGTATTTCCCTTGGCACGTGATTCGGGTTGTTGGTGACTTTGGTAAAGTCATCACATTAGATCATGGGTTGATGTAAGTTCATGATTGGATGCTTTTACATTGGTTGGGACCTGACTAGGGGAGGGATGTATGTCTACAACTGGCCTTGAAAGAGATTAAACACATTTGAAATGTGCTTCATTTTTTTTTTTTTTTATGGCAGTGGAGTGGGTAGTAATATTTCTTTTGCAGTGAGCTAGCAAGTGTGCCTGTTAGGAGAGCATTCCTGAACACATGATGAATCAGAGACTGATTAGCTGTAGTTTAAGTAAGGCATCTGGAAACTGCTTGTGAGGGAGATTTTGTCATTAATTATAGAAGATACACATGCCACCTATTTAAGGACTAAAGACAGAGATTACTCCTTACCAAACTGATTTCTATCTCATTGTATGTTCTCTTCTAATTTAAACTTTAGTATTTTCTGCCTTAAAAGTAGTTGGCTTTCTTCAGCCAATGATATATAAAGAATGAATGGAAGAAAAAAATGAATGGAACCCATAGTTGTTACAAATATTATATTTACAGCTATATTTAATTTGAAACATGACGAGTCAGTAGTCAAAAAGACAGGTTTTTTTTTTTTTCCTCCAAAAAATTCAATCTTGTTCTATAAAACATTCTTCACAACTCATTACTTTTTGGAGACTATTTGCCTTTCTACAATTTTGAGCATTTAGGTATGCTAAAATTATAAAGTTTGCTTATTCAGGCTTTAAGTTTTTAGGTATGGATGACTGAGGGAAATAAGTTTAATGACAGGAGTAGGGAACAGAGCTCCTTTCTGTAGGGAGTGATAATTGGAGACAAAGGACTAAAGTTGTAGATTTATGAGTTATCTATTTTACTTCAGAGATATTTTTCTTACTGTACACATAGTATATCTATTAAGGAAAATACAATTAATATTGATAAACAAAAAGAAAAACATAACAATAACCTAGGATTTGTAGATAGCCATTAATGTTTTAGGTATAGTCTCCTAAGTTTGTATATTAAAACATATTTTTGATAAAAATGGTATCATACTATAAATACTATCTTCAAAATCTGCTCTTTTCTTCTAACAGTGTCTCAGTGAACATCTTTCTAGATTGTTATATAGTTTTATAACAAACCCAGTATTATTTTTAATGGCTTATTGTACAGTTGTACCATAATTTACTTAACCATTCCCTTTTGGGGTTTGGGTTCTTCCTTGTTTCGGTTACCATAAGTAGTGCTTTACCAAACATTCCTCTTAAATCTTTGAGCACATTCACGCTTATTTCTTCAGAATAAATTCTAAAAAGTGGAATTGCTGGGTCAAGCATAAGCAGAACTGAAAGCTTTTGCTACATAGCATCACAGTTATCCTCCACAAAATCCGTATCAATTTACCGGATGGTCGGTGGTGTACAAGGGGGCGTATCAAGGTGGCATCCTCTTTAGAGGTAATAGCTGAATCTTTGCCATCGTGATGTAATTTGGAATGATTGGCAGTTTGGCTTAGCAGTTGGGACCTCCTTTTTGCAGGTTGGAACATTCTTTGGCTCTTACTCTGTTGTATCTGGTAATATTTTAGGCTGACTCCTTCCTGAGGCAGACTCCTCCTTACAATTTAAAACCAAATTTTGGGTCAGTCATGGACTGTGGCAAGGGGAAAAGCTCCTCCTCCCCTCCTCCCCTCCTCCCCACACCTGCCTTTCTTTGAGATTTTTCTCCCTCACCACTATCCACCAAATACTCTTAACTTGCTTAGAGGTAGATTCATTTCTCATGAGACTCCAGCACATAAACTGGGGACTGTCACTCTGCCTCTCTACTTAGAGATGAGGAGGGATTGTCTCTTGATTCTATGGGGGCAGGTTGGATCCTGGAGCTGCAAACCCTAAGTATTTACGTGGTAACTCTGGGCTGGTTTACCTTTGGTTTGGAATCTTCAGATCCTTTGTAATACCAATGTAAGAGATTTTCAGGGGCTTTACCTTGATTTTCCCAAGAGAGGAGGCAATCGTGGAACTGATCCCTTTTCATAATTCTTCAACATTGATTGGAGAGGAAATGGAGAGGATTGGAGAGTAGTCCCTTCTGCTTTCTCACTTTGAGAAAGCCTTAATAATGTCACTTACTTTAAATTGCAGTGGGCTTATCTATGGCAGCAGCTGCCCACGCTTCCATTTCCAACACATTGTATCACTCAGGGGTTGTTCTAGGTTTTCAGCGGCCCTGCCTGGAACCAAGTCTTTTAAAATTTGTTTTGTTTTTTCATCTTCTTTCTTTCTTTATTTCATACTAATAAAATTTTAGTATATTTTTATTTCTGTAGTTCAAACAGTATGGAATAAGAAGCAACATAATACAGAATATATAATGGAGCAGAAAATCAAAGCCTCTCTTCATTCTTTTGCTGTCGAGTCCACGCTTGGGTTTTCTTTCTACTCCTTTCTCTTTGGGTTTATATGCATTTCAGTGTACACATAAAAAGATGTTAACTTGTGTTTTGCAGCAGATATATTTAGCAGTTGACCTACCTCATGTGTAATGAATGATTGATGAACTATGAGTCTAAAATTCCAATTTGTACCTTTTGGTAACATGCAGCGTTTCTGTGTTATAAGAAATGTCTGGATAAATGGCAAAGCTCTAGGGCTTCTTGACTTTATTTTTACTCAGAGCTGGACATGTTTTTTGTTTGTTGTTACTTTTAGATATATTAGACTAAATCATAATGTTTTAAACATCAAAAAAGCTGGAGAGACTGAAATATGATTTGATATTTTTTACTGATTATATTTACTATCTTTTTAATATTTTCCTAATTTTAAAAGTGGTTTACTTATGTATGTTTAGCATATTGTGGAGTTGATAATTGCAAATAATTCTCCGCTTACTACACATACTTGAAAATCTGCTGTCTCAGGTTAAAAGGGAGAAATATTCTGTCCTTGTAGATATGTCATTTTGCAGATCATATCAGTTTGCCTTATTGGCTGGGTGATAGGAAATAAAAGGCAGAAAATAAGAAATTATCCCCTATTGGATATTACTTTGCTCTCTCATATTATCTGGATCTTAAAGCATTATTGGAAAAAAATATCCCCTAATCTTTTATTAAAGATAAAAGACAAGCTCATACAAAGTATAGGTTGTTTGCAAGACTGAGAAATATTGGAAATATGTCTTGGCTCAACTGGCTGGCCACCCTTGAGAGCCAGTGTAATACCCAGTGGCTCAGCTTAGTTGCACTCAGTGGCAAGAGACATTCTGAGGTTTCCCATGTGTCGGGAGGGGACCCAACACAAAGAAGTCCTTGTAAAACTCAGCTAGAGATTTGGCTGTGGGGCAGAGTCCTTGAAGAATCTGCATTAACTGTGCCTTGCCCAGTGGCATACTGCTGCAGACCCTGTGCTGTAGACCATCAGTATCATGGAATGAGTTTGGTCTCCAGGTAGATATGCTGAGCCTCCTTAGCTTACTGACCCCATTGTTATCCCTGAACACTAGAGCTACCCTTGTAGCATCATAGGCCTTTTTTTGCAGAATCATATCACACATTCATTGTTAAAAACTGCTTACTCCTTTTGTTTTCTCATGTGTGGTTATTTATGCAGAAGGTGATTACTTATCCTTGCATCTACTTGTCTGGTTTGTCCTGTAGATACACACACACATACATATATATACATATTTATACACACATATCATATATACATATATACGCACATACATACTTATGTATTTTTATATATTTATCTATAAAGTTATAAAATTTAGCAATTTGTTAGTTTCTTTTGCCACTGTAAAAAGAGCATAGTATTTGAAATCAGAAGACCTGGGTTCAAGTTCTGCTTCTGCCACTTAATAGTAATATGAGCCTCTGAGGCTCTGTTTCCATTTCCCTTTTCCATTGTAGTTGGGACTTGTCAGTCTTAAATGAGAAAACACATTTAAAAGCAGTTTGTGAATGAAATTGGACCACTTCCTTATACCATACACAAAAATAAATTCAAAGTGGATGAAAGACCTAAATGTGAGGTAGGAAACCGTGAAAATCCTAGGGGAGGACACAGGCAGTAACCTCTTTGACATTGACTGTAGCAACTTTTTACTAGATATGTCTCCTGAGGCAAGGGGAACAAGCAAAAGTCAACTATTGGGACTTCATCAAGATAAAAACTTCTGCTCAGAGACAGAAACAATCAGCAAAACTAAAAGGTAACCTTTGGAATGGTCTCCCCTTTTGGGAGATATTTGCAAATGACATATCTGATAAATGGCTAGTATCCAAAATATATAAAGAACTTATAAAACTGAATACCCAAAAACCAAATAATGCCATTGAAAAATGGGCAGAAGACACGAATTGACATTTTTCCAAAAAAGACATCCTGATGGCCGACAGACACACAGAAAGATTCTCAACATCACTCATCATCAGGGAAATATAAATCAAAACTACAATGAGTATCACCTCACACCTGTCAGAAAGGCTAAAATTAACAACATAGGAAACAACAGGTATTGGCTAGGATGTGGAGAAAGGGGAACCCTCTTGCACTGTTGGTGAGAATGCAAACTGGTGCAGCCATTGGTAGTTAAAAATAGAACTACCCTACGACCCAGCAATTGCACTACTACGTATTTACCCAAAGGATACAAAAATACTGATTCGAAGGGATGCATGCACCCCGATGTTTATAGCAGCATTATCAACAGTAGCCAAACTATGGAAAGAGCCCAAATGTCCATTGACTGATGAATGGATAAAGAAGAGGTAGTGTGTGTGTGTGTGTGTGTGTATAATGGAATATTACTCAGCCATAAAAAAGAATGAAATCTTGCCATTTGCAATGATGTGTATGGAGCTAGAGTGTATTATGATAAGCGAAATAACTCAGTCAGAGAAAGACAAATACCGGATGATTTCACCCATATATGGAATTTAAGAAACAAAACAGATGAACATGGAGGGAAAAGAGAGAGGCAAACAAGGAAACAGACTCTTAACTACAGAGAGCAAACTGAGGGTTACTGGGGGGGGTGCGGGAGGGATGATTGTTTTAAAAAGGCTAGTCTCCATAGCCTATTTCACTCATGCAAATGGAGTGTACTTGTGACGAGCACTGGGTGATGTATGGAAGTAATGAATCACTAAATTCTACATCTGAATCTAATATTACACTATGTGTTAACAAATTGGAATTTAAATAAAAACTTGAAAAAAAGTTTTGTAGTTTTACATTTTTTAATTTTTTATTTATTTATTTGACAGAGAGAGACATAGCGAGAGAAGGAACACAAGCAGGGGGAGTGGGAGAGGGAGAAGCAGGCTTCCCGCCGAGCAGGGAGCCCGATGTGGGGCTCGATCCCAGGACCCTGGGATCATGACCTGAGCCGAAGGCAGACGCTCAACGACTGAGCCACCCAGGCGCCCCGTAGTTTTACATTTTATGTTTAAGACCATGATCCATTTTGAGTTAATTTTTGTATAAGATGTGAGGTTTCGATAAGGTTCATTTTTTTTTACCTGTGGATTTCCAATATATGACATATTTAAATTGAACTATATAATTTATTTAAGAAAAAGCACTTTGTGAACTGTAAACTACCACACAAATGTTAATTATCATTATTATTTAAAATTTACTCTCCAGTGTGATCAAACATTAGTAGTGAATGTCTCCTCTCAGGGAAGACCTATAAACTAATATACCCTTCTTTGGTAGTTAAAAGGCATATTCATATAAGGGCTACTGTTAAGGAGTGAAAAATCACAGGTGTGCTAATTTCGTACTGGAGTTCTGCAGGCAGAGAACAAAGATCAGTAAAGGAGGTCAAGAAAGGAGGAAGCAGAGAACAAAGATCAGTAAAGGCTTAGTTTCTACACACCTTGGTGAAAAACTGCATTTTGAAGGACTGAGTTTAATTGTTAAGGTTGATAGTGTTTTACCTTTACGTTGATGCTTAAAGAGTAGGTAGCGTCTATCAACTTTTAAAACAATCTTTTTTTGTGAGTCACCAAATGCCCAAATATGGTCAGATAGCGTTACACTTTTCAGAGAAATTATCTAGTTGTTTGGTTGAAAGTGAGAGTCCTTTTTTTTTTTTTTTTTTTTTTTTACACAACAAACGGTATTGGAAAGAAGATTCAGAATTTCCTAAGATGAGTTTCACATCCTGGAAAATGTGTTTCCTCAGTTGGACACTGGGGCCATCTTCAGGTTAGAAAGTATCAACAGGAAATAGTTCAGGTTCAGTTAGGGGTAGGTTCTGTGTTTCCCAGTTTATGGAAAGGCTTCAGATTTTCATTTGGGACTTGGTTTTCATCTATCCTGCCTTGTAGATGAGTGGCCAATTTCCTTTCATTCTTTGGCTTCCTCTTCAATTTATTTGCTTGTTGTTTCCATTAGAAACTCTTAACTTTTCTGATGAGAATGTTCTCTGGGGTTTAACTTTAGTGAAATCTTATTAATTTTCTTTATTACTCTAGCTATTTTATATATTCTTATAACATCTTTTTGAAGCAGAATGTCTCACACAACTAGATGTTCATAATGTATCATTTATATTTCCAAAGAAAAGTTTTATTCTGGGTTTGAATGAACTGTTGAATGAGCCAAGTTAAGAGGTTCATTTTTGTTATCTATGAGGCAGAAAGGTGATGGAAGGATATGTAACTTCAGCCAACTGGCACTGACAAGCTTCCCTGTTGTCTAGGTCATAGGAAATTAGGCATTTGGAGACAGGTGCTGAGGAAATGAATAACATTTACTATGATAAGTTTGACACATTCCCAGTTTTATTTTCAGTAGAAAGCTTGGTGCTTCTGTTGTATTGCAAAAAATGGTATAGCTTAGTAAGATGCTATTTTTTTCAGTTTTGAGGTAGGAATGACATTGATTATTGTAGACATGAGGAGCAGGCACATATTTGATTTTGGAGCTGTGTATTTAGTCTTGTAGGCTTGGAAATATTGGTGATTTTTTCCGTAAGTCTTAGCAAAGGAAATATCTTAAAACTTCCAGAACAACCACATTACTGATAAAGTGTGTTATAGTGGTAGAAAGAGTGATGTGCTGAGAATTATGAATTTAAAAGAAATTTTTGTCTCTGCTAATGGCTTGCTGAACATGGGTATTTCCTTTCATGTCTCTGAACCTCTGTTTTCTTGTTTATAAAATGCTATTTCTATATAATTCCTAAGGTCCCTTCCTAATCTAAAATTCTGTGACTCTCTGACTTTTCTCCATGACCACAGTGATTGTTTGATTCTTTCCACAGAGTAGGAAGGTAACAGATACTCCGTCTCAATGAAAACAGCCAACTTTGTTGTGGAAGGAATGTGTGGAAGGGGACATATGGGTCTTGAATCTAACTGGATTGCTTGTAGCTTACTCTCTTTGAAATGTACTACCTGCATTGTTGGCTCTTGGCTGTTTGTTTCTCCAACTCCAGGTATGCTGAAATTCTGGAAGGTAGGCACTCTGTCTCTAATGCATAGTTTTCAGCAACCTGTTTCTAGACTGGACATATGTATTTCAGTGATGACCTTTAGTGGTGATGGTGCCCTAGCCTTCACTGTAAGACCCATAGGTAATACTAAGATTGGGAGTTTGCAACATTATGGAAAAGGAGGATGGTGCTATGTTAGGCCTAACCAGGGTGTTTCGGATATGCAAAACATCATACACTCTACCTAATCATAGATTTTGGTAAATAGATTTTAGATGGTTTTTCCAATTCCATCATGTTTCCTTAAACTTTTTTACCTTTGTAGTAATCAATTTTCTAGGGTTTACAATACATTTTTTTTAAAGATTATTTATTTATTTGAGAGAGAGAATGAGATAGAGAGAGCATGAGAGGGGGGAGGGTCAGAGGGCGAAGCAGACTCCCTGCTGAGCAGGGAGCCCGATGCAGGACTCGATCCCGGGACTCCAGGATCATGACCTGAGCCGAAGGCAGTCGCTTAACCAACTGAGCCACCCAGGTGCCCTACAATACATTCTATTATAAATGAGATTTATCATCTGCCAAAAAGAAAAGTATAAGAATCAGGCTGTGCCCATCATTTTCTCTCTTAAAAGTAATTTCCATCAGCTCTTATTTTCCTCTGCTTTAATCTCTCCTGTGATTGTGGTAGTGATCTTGAGTCATGTATCTCGGGAGCTTGAGGCACATTGCAGATATACATTTGGGGACTGAACAGAAGAAGGGAGGAGAGAGAAATGCTAAGATAGGAGAGGAAGGCAGTAGATCGATTATCCATATAATGCTTCTTTGGGAGTAGAGAAAAGAGGATTCATTGTTTATAGTAAAATCTAACCCACATGGCATCTGCACAATGGGGAGGGTATATTTCACAGCAATGCAATATGCCTATTAGTGTTTCAGACAAGTCTCTGTTGCTCTGTCAGAATGTTGGCAGGTGACTTTGTTGCTTAAACCTCAAGGTGCTTTTTGTCTCCTAATGTCTTTCCCATGGACCACTGCTTGAAAAACAGCTCTTCCTGCATACATGGACGAAAACTACTTATGACCCATCCCATTCTAGTTTTTGATTAGGAATCACAGTTTCTGTTACTCTTAGCAGAAAGAATAAAACAGAAGGCCATATTTGACCATTGTAATCCAGGATCAAAATCACAAGATTGTGTGTGACTTTGGTTCTATGTCAACACACAACCTACTTGTTCTTTGTCAACACAATTGAAGTTATAACATCTAAGATAAGTGTTTTTATTTCCTTTTCCTATTTTCCCTCCCCCTTCTTCTACTTTGCTTTCCTATTCATCCCCTCTACCTTCCTCCCTCCCTCTCTCCTTATATCCCCTCCTCCCTCCTTTCCTCCCTCCCTTCCTTTCTTTCTAGCTGTATTTAAGTACTTGCAAGTAAAGGGGCAACAACACTTTGCTTTGCTGCATCTTGTGATCTCCAGATTCTGTTTCATGAACATCTATCGAGTGCCTGTTAAATTCCTGGCTCTATGCTAGGCCCGTTCCTATGCCTTGTCTCATTGAATCTTCAGCAGTCCTGTGAGAAAACAGTTTCATTCCTATTCCATCAATGAGGAAATTTTGGCCTGATTCACAGAGCTGGTATGTGGCAGAGCCTGAATCTGAAATTAGGTCTTCTGGATCCTTCCTCTACTGGGTAGGAACGCTGTGTTTCAGTTTGGAACTGCTTTTAGAAAAAGAGCCACACCTTAGTATGGAAGCAAGGCAGCTGTGAATAAATGAGTACAATATGAAATTAGACTCTAGCTCCAGATTCCCCAGTGACTGAGTTGGCCTTGGGCAAGTTCTTAAACTTTGTACTTCAGGGTCCTTACTTCTTTAAATAGGGATAGTAAAAAGGCTCCCTAGCAGAATGTTAATCTATAGGTGTCTCTCTTCACGGTGGCATCTTCCTTTATACTTTTAATTTTGTGGAACACTTGGAACTCCTTAGTTGGGAGAGAAATTCCAACATAGTTGTCTTCACAGCACAGCATTTCATAGAAGTATTATTATCTAAATTGATTGTTAACAAATGTGCTGAATTATTAGTCAAATCTGATTATTAGTCAACGGGCCAGCCAATACATATTTATTGACTACCTACTATCTGAGTGACAGTTCATATTTACTATCTTATTTAATCCTTATTTCATTCCTGTGAGTTCTCTGTCAACCTCACGGATGATAAAAATGAGGCTCATGGACTCATAGAAATAGAGAATAGAATGGTGGTTATATAGGGGCTGGGGTGTGGGGAATGGGGAGATGTTGGTCAAAGGCTACAAACTTGCAGTTATAAGAAGATGAATCAATTCTGGGGATCTGATGTACAACATGGTGACTATAGTTAACAATACTGTATTATATACTTGGAAGTTGCTAAAAGAGTAAATCTTAAACCTTCACACACACACACATGGTAATTATGTGAAGTGATGGAGGTGTTAACTAACCTAATTGTGATAATCATTTTACAATGTATACTGGTATCAAATAATCACATTTTATACCTTGAACTTACACAGTCTTACATATTAATTCTATCTAATGCAGCCAGAAAAAATGGGTCTTAGAAAAGTTAAATAATTTCCCCAAGGTCACATTCTAGTAGAAGGTGGAGCTGATATTTGGATCTTTGAGAGCATAAAAGTAGTACAGTGGTTATTAGTGTGGGATTTGGAGTTAGATTTAAGTACTAGTGTGTCTCTTACTAGCTGTGTAACCTTGGGCAAGTGACTTGACCTCTCTAAACTTTCAGTTTTAGAAGGGGCTTCTTCAGCAGGCCCTTCTGAAAATTAAATTGCAGGTATGCATGCCTTGAGAATGGTCTGACAACAGAAATTGAGGTAGGCAGTGGTCTCCGCCTACAATGCTTTACTGTGTTAAATGAGAGATGAAGCATAAAGATGAAATGTGAACAAAATTTTATGTTTCATAGTGTATGACAAAATGTGAAATCATGCAGTTTTAGCGAAAGAGGAGATGTGTGGTGCAGGTGGTGTATTAGAATTTTTG
Organism: Mirounga leonina; assembly: GCF_011800145.1. Classification (NCBI taxonomy): domain Eukaryota; kingdom Metazoa; phylum Chordata; class Mammalia; order Carnivora; family Phocidae; genus Mirounga; species Mirounga leonina. The sequence goes on along the minus strand of NW_023270323.1, from coordinate 24,806,581 downwards.
ACTAGTTAGGGCCGGGGTGCACAAATGTTTCTCATCTTTGCCACAAGTGTACTGTGAATCATAGAGCAAGTTATTTCACATCTGCATCCCTCTCTCGGTGTTTCATTTGTTCTTTCATTAAACATCTGTTGAGAGACAGAAGTGTGCTGAGGTACACTGTACTAAGAAGCTAGTGACTGGACGAGGAGCTAAGACTTGTTCCCTATTCCCAGAATGCACCTGGAATTTAGAACATCGTGGAAGAAGAGGCAGACATATGAAGATTTCATTATAATGCAGTGTGAAGAGTGATATAATAGTACTTGAGAGACATACGCAGAGTCCTGTGGGTACTTACAGAAGACACTGATGAAGGCTCTTTGGGGTCAGGGAGGGGCTCATGGAAGAGATGACAGTTGAATAAGCAGTGAAGATGAGAAGGACAATGTTTTATTCATCTTTATATCAATATTTCCCAAGGCACGGAGTGCAGTGCTTTCCACATAGTGAATTGGATACTGGGTTCTAAGCCTGACTTGTTTTTTTTTTTCCTATTTATGTATGTATGTATGTATGTATGTATGTATGTATGTATGTATGTTTTTGATGTAGTGTTCCGTTACTCATTGTTTGCGTGTAACACCCACTGCTCCATGCAGAACGTGCCCTCTTTAGTACCCATCACCAGGCTAACCCATCCTCCCACCCCCTCCCCTCTAGAACCCTCAGTTTATTTCTCAGAGTCCATCGTCTCTCATGGTTCGTCTCCCCCTCTGATTTCCTCCCCTTCATTTTTCCCTTTCTGCCATCTTTTTTTTTTTTTAACATCTAATGTATTATTTGTTTCAGAGGTACAGGTCTGTGATTCATCAGTCTTACACAGTTCACAGCGCTCACCATAGCTCATACCCTCCCCAATGTCTATCACCCAGCCACCCCATCCCTCCCACCCCCCACCACTCCAGCAACCCTCAGTTTGTTTCCTGAGATTAAGAATTCCTCATATCAGTGAGATCATATGATACATGTCTTTCTCTGATTGACTTATTTCTAAGCCTGACTTGTTTTGAAGATCCTTCCAGTGTTTTTGGTCATAGCTCTTCTACCTCTGACAAACACAGTTCCAGCCTGTAATTCCCTCAGTGTCTGTGAACGAGGGTGGTTATAGGCAGAGGCTCTGAAGTCAGACTTCCCGGTTTCAGTTCCTATCCCTGCCACCTATTGGCTGTTTGACCTTGGACAGGTTTACTTAACTTCTCTATGCCTCAGTTTCCTCATCTATAAGGTCTAGATGATATGGTACCTGGCATTACTAAATGGAAAAAAAAATAAATGCAAAGAACTTAGAATGAGGACTACATATAAAGAATAGTAACCACTTACTAGATATTATCAATTTTTATTTTTCATTTACATATATCATTGCCCTGAGTTTATTTATCAATAATGCTGTCCCACAAATACTCATTGTTAAATGCAAAAATAGTATTTTCCTGTATATTTTTTGATTGACAGAAGACAGAAAGAGAAGGTGACTTAGTTTAGGAAACAGGTCGGTTAGTCATGGCCTTTTCTTTCTTTAAAGCTCTGATCATAAGTTTCTGGTTAATGCCACACGGAACTCACATGTATTTTGCTAATTACAAATCATGCTTCTTGGCGGCCCCCTTTACTGTTAAAATGACCTCCAGATTCGGATTTTTCTTCACTCTTTATTAATGGTTAACAAACTGTTTAATGCGCAGCAGGAAAGCCAAGGAAGCCTGAAGCGTTTAGAAAATGGCATGTGAATTAGTTGTAAACTGTTTCAGTAAACATTAAATGGGTGGCAATTACTTAAAGTGATTGCCTAAGTTTCATTAAAGTATTTAAGAGAAAAATATGTGCTTAATGCTGCTTTAATTATAAGGAACTCATTAGGGTAGCTTCGATCCATGGTTTACAAACCTCACCTAGGGCTTCTCTTAAAAAGACAGATTCCTGACTCACACCTCTTCCCTCACATCTTCTGAGACTCAGGAACCTGGTAATCTGTATTTTGAATTACCTCAGGTGAATCTGATGATCGAGACTGGAAAATACAACTCAGGTGTTGTCTGGCTAAAGGCCTGCTTTCAATGTTGCTTTCAACAGTTGGAAAAACCACTTAAAGATACTGCTGTATCACTGATTATCAGGGGTTAACAGTGGTGAATGTAGAATGAAAGTAGCTAAGAAAATGGAAGTCTGAGTTTTAGATTACCTTCCTAAACCATCCACATCAGAAGCAATACCACTGGATACTGGACTACAGCAGGAAATGCTATCTATCTAGATTTGCCCCGCTGTTTTTGTAGGTATGTGAAGAGTATAGATGAAAATGAGGTATTTTTGTCAGATGTTGTCTAAGAAGTGAAGTGAAGGTGGTGCATTTATGAACGGAGTTGCGAAAGAAATGCTGAGGGCTGAGTGCACTTTTGGGGGAAGGAAGCCTTACCACAGACAGTTGGAGATGAACTGCAGGAAGCTACGTTCTCAAGGCGTGTGCAGCCAAGAACACCAAGATGCTGAGATGCAAAGAGCAGTCTACTCAAACAGATGTTTACAGCTACAATCATGACTTTACAGATGTCTTCATTGCAGTAAGAACTGCTGAATACCCTCCCTCCTTCTCCCCACAAACTATGGCAATGCCCTAAACAGCTTTCTAAAATACACACCTGGTTTTGCCACTTCCTGCTTGAGGCTCCCAACACTTCCCTATTGGTGCTATAGGATAAAGTCTAAATGCCTTATCAAAGTATTACAGGGCCATTCATGATTTATCTCATATCTGTTTTTATAGTCTCTTCTCTCTTCTTCTCTTACCACGTTCTCATGCTCTGTGCTCCAGCCGCGTTAAACTATAGACTTCCAAAGTGCTTTAAGGAAAAAAAAAAACATTCCATATAGCCTCTAGCATAGTGCCTAGTAGGGGCTCAGTTCACAGTAGGTGCTTATTAGTAAGTGTTTATTAGATGAATGAATAAATCAAAAGCACTTCACACAGATCTGTTTACATGTCGGCTTTTCCCTTTGGGATCTGAGCCGACCCACAGCACTATAGCGTGTATACAGTTCCTGGCACATCATAGATACTTACTACAAACTTGTGAGTGAGTCAATAGCCTGGTAGGATCACGCATTACAGGTACTTGGCATATTCATGGTCAACCCTTAGTTCTCCATGCTGTTGAAGGGAGATTGGATAAGCCAAACATATTAAATAATAGTGTGTTTGATTTTCTTGGAATTTATAAAATTATCAAGCCAAACAATGACTATCTGAATCTTGAGAGACTGGAAATTTGGCTGACTTTTTAGGTTCCTCCCTTTCCCATGGAATTCTTTGTTTTTCTCTGTATTCTATCTTCAATAGCATCAAACTTAAGACTAATGTAAATACCCTAGATTTAGGCAGAGCTGACCTGCCCCAGATCACTGTTAATAGTTCACACCTCAACCAGGTTGAGAAGTTGAACTGTTTAAGGACTTTGGCTTGAGTTGGGTTACCTGGGAGAACAAAAGTAGATAAGAGATACTGAATGTCATTCTATTACTTTATAAGAGTTAGTTTGGTTATGACCATGTTTGTCAGGTCATTGTCGTGTGTCGAGCCATTGCAAAGCCAAGTTGCAGGCGTTGATTTTGACCTTTAACAGAGGCAGAGAAGACTTCCTTCTCAGGCTGGGTTTCAGGTGCTCCCAGGGTGCGGTGGTATGAAGTGCATGATAAACATATAGTATTTACCTGAAACATCACTTTTACTTGGATATTTGCAAAGAAATATTTTTACAATAAAACAAACAGAGTTATTAATTTTGAATGTGAAATCCATGAGAGTCTTTAAAGTTTAAAGACAGCATGGAGATTTACAGAGATATTTTGAGGCTGGGTGGATGCCTCAGTGCTCCCTTCTGATGAAAGTTTTGAAGAACATGCACGTTAGAGGTTTGTACTGTGGAAGATTTAATGACCGTAGCACAGGCATTTTGAATTTAAAGAACACATTTGATGACAAAGCCCTTGAAAGTCTTAGTTTTTTGACTTCATCACTGAGGACTCTGAAGTTCTCTCTCACCCTCTTCTTGAGCGTGAAGGGCTGTGGTACAGTCTTCAGCTTTACTTTGTTGCATGAGAAACCAGTTTGGAACCAAAGCTTCAGAGAAAGAGACGCTGTCCTGTTTTTGAGGACAAGTTAAATCATGAACTGCTTTATTTAGAGCCAGTTGGAGGTAGCATACCGCTGGCAGTTCCAAACCATTTAAAAACAAAAGTGACGGTTATTAATTTTTTTTTTTTAAAGATTTTATTTATTTGACAGAGAGAGAGATAGCGAGAGCAGGAACACAAGCAGGGGGAGTGGGAGAGGGAGAAGCAGGCTTCCCGCAGAGCAGGGAGCCTGATGCGGGACTCGATCCCGGGACCCTGGGACCATGACCCGAGCCGAAGGCAGCCGCTTAACGACTGAGCCACCCAGGCGCCCCCGGTTATTAATTTTTGAAAGCCACAAAAGCATGAATCAGCATTGTAGAGGGTCAGTATCTCAGTAGGAACTCGTTTCAACTGAGCTGTGGCAGCAAAATAAATGTCTGCCGATTGACAGAATGTCATCTCCTGGGCTTCAGTTTATTCTCTAACAGCCTTACTTTCGAAAGAGTCGCTGCACTTGAAGTGGAGAAGAAAATCCTCCCTCTGAACCTTTCTGGGCCTCAGCAAACAACTCTGTTTGCAAGCATTTGTAAGGTAGATCTGCAAATGTTTTCAGTAGGAACTAAGTATGTTGCTAAGAGATGTGCCTGTAAACATCTGCTTGACATATTTTACCATGGCAGAGATTAGGGAAGTGGGTCCCCAAAGCAGAGTGGTCAGCTGGTCACCATGGTGGTACAGGCCTTTTTAAAACAGGGGTCACGTGTTTTTAAAGCGCTCAAATAGGGCTGTAAAGTGGAAAGGTATCTTTTCAGCTAATGTACTGAATTAGTCTAAGCATTTATTGACCCTTGACAGTCTTGAAAATTGTAATGTTCCTTAGCTAATTTTTACGGAATACTTTTTTTTTAAACTTCTAAGTTGTTTTTTTTTTTTAAAGGTTTTATTTGACAGAGAGAGACGCAGCGAGAGAGGGAACACAAGCAGGGGGAGTGGGAGAGGGAGAAGCAGGTTTCCTGCCGAGCAGGGAGCCCGACGTGGGGCTCCATCCCAGGACCCTGGGATCATGACCTGAGCCCAAGGCAGACACTTAATGACTGAGCCCCCCAGGTGCCCCTAATCTTCTAAGATTTTATGAGGGTGTGTATGCACTGTTGATTGATTTTATTCTTATTTTTCAGTATACACCCATCATGGAAGCTTAGGACCATACAAACCCTAGGGTAGTTTTATTCCTGGAATGAATGTTTTTAAAAAAATATGTTTTGAAAGTTGTTTGATGAGCTTGAAGAAAATAATTTTCCAAACAGTCGCATCCATTTTACACAAAACTCTGCTTGTCTCTGTATGCATGTCCTCCGACTCTTAAAAATATCTGTAACCTCCAAAGTTAAAACTGACAAGTTTATAGGCTAAGTTGTTTGAGCTCTGGAATGGATTTAGACAGCTCTTAAAGCCATTTATAATCAGAGGAAAATAAATTAAAAGGAATAGAATGGATGGCTTGTTGAAAAGTAAAGGAATAATAGCTCAATCCCAGGCTTAGTGTAGGAAAATTTTAACACTCATTGGAAGGCATTTGATAATATATAGTGCTTGGTAACTTTACAGAAAAAAAGAAACATTGTTATCAAGATTTTAACATCTCTCACTTTCAAAGAGTTCAAGTCAACTGCCAGATATGTTTTTGAGATGCAGAGCATGGGTTTGTTTTTTTTTTTAAAGATTTTATTTATTTATGGGGCGCCTGGGTGGCTCAGTTGGTTAAGCCACTGCCTTTGGCTCAGGTCATGATCCTGGAGTCCCGGGATCGAGTCCCGCATCGGGCTCCCTGCTCGGCGGGGAGCCTCCTTCTCCCTCTCACCCAACCCCCCTCTCATGTGCTTTCTCTCTCTCATTCTCTCTTTCTCAAATAAATAAATAAAATCTTTTAAAAAAAATTTATTTATTTATTTATTTGACAGAGAGAGTCACAGCGAGAGAGGGAACACAAGCAGGGGGAGTGGGGGAGGGAGAAGCAGGCTTCCCACTGAGCAGGGAGCCCTGTGTGGGGCTCGATCCCAGGACCCTGAGATCATGACCTGAGCCAAAGGCAGATGGTTAACTTACTGAGCCACCCAGGCGCCCCACAGAAGTCTTTCTTAAAAGAGATTAATATATGTTCCTGGTAGGTGCTATTTACTGATGGATGTCCTTATTAAGTCATATTTCCAATCAAGTGCCCCAAACTAATGTGAATAATACAGTTTAAACCACTTGGCCACAAAAAATAGAAAGCAAGCTGAAGACCCCTCAGTAAACCCCATCTCAGTAACTATCTTTTGAAGGAGCTTGCAAGTGGTCAGTTGACAGAAGAAGAATGGAACCTTGTGATATTGGAGGATAGAAGTAGAAATTTTGGAGGAAAAGACTGCAGTAGTTGTATAGCCCTGTTTGCTTATATGTGATTATATCCCAAATAAGATTGTAAGTCAACTGATTGTTCTCAAAGTCTTTGATCATTTGAAATAGGACTAGATTCAAGGTAGGAAAGAAACTCACTTCTGAAGTGAGCTTGATTTCAGCATGTGAAGGATGCATTTTTTTTGACTCAACTCAGAACATTCCAGTTTCAGAGGCAAATTAACCAATTGTCATTCATGGTGTGACTTACCAAACAAACATTTCAGAAATATTTTAATTGTTGTTGATGCTTCTGAAATGAATCCTTATGCATAACCATCTATATGACTTGGATGAAACACTCTGTAGGAGAAAATTTAGTATCAATTGATTTAATATCCAAATAAGGAAATTTTTAATGTTCAGGACTATTTTATATTAGTGGCCAGGAAAAAAATAATTAGGAATTGACTTTCAGAATCCTTTTTAGGGGATTGATTTAGCTGAGATCACAAGTAACTACATGGTGGCATTTTTGGATGTGTTTTAAAGTAGGATCAGATTAATATAACATTATAAGAACTGGGCATTAGCCAGATTTTTTTTTTTTTTGAGTATACAAGGCAGAAGTTCAGAGTTTATTTAATAACTATAATTTATTTTTATGTAAACCAACAATGGAATCTGTAAAAATATTTGGGCTCTTGTTTTGAAAAACTAAGACTTTTTTTAGAAACCTGGTTAAGGACTGATTTACACGTTTTATTTTAACACGAATTTTGTTCGACTGTAATAGAGAATCGTACTTCCTAAAATCTGTCTTGGGCAAGAGTAGAGACTGGGTGAGCATATCTTAGGGTCCAGCAGTCTTAACGTGTGCATATTTTGCATGCAGCTCAGAGATAACCAGTGTTGTTAAATATTTATTGGGTTTCTCTTGGGTTGCTGATTGTGTATTTGTTTTGAAGACAGACACTACTTGAAGAGACAAAGTAGATGGTTGTCAGTAGGACTGTACATAAAATTCTCACATTCACTGCAGTCAGTCACCCTTGGACATAGCTTAGTTCTTTTCACCACATATTCTTTTTATCTGTGAACCATCGTGCATGCCTTTCCCTCTCTGTCTTTGGAAATCCCCATCCTTATTCACATGCTTTTTGCTTCTTTCAGTGAAGTCTTAATCATCTTAAGTATTTAGTGCTGACTTAGGTCTCTGGAGTTGGTTCTGTGCCTTTACCAACTTTGGGTCACTTGCTGAGGTTTATTTCTGTTGCCACGGTTGATTGAAAAAGGAAGAGTAAATATCCTCATTCATCTTTGCAACTCCTTTATGTAGCTGGTATCTAAATACTCTTAGTGAGTGCTTACTACACATCTTTGACTAAATAATAGGGGAAATAAAGGGTGAGAATATTGCTAAGGATTGTTTTTTTTTCCCCTCCCCAAAATGCCAAATGCAGCTTTTTCAGTCTTTGCTTTTGAAAATTTGCTGGTACTCTTTCTCAAAGGAAAGATGAGATCAAAAGTGACAGAATGAATAGTACATTAGTAGGTCATTTAATGTAATAGCACCGTCTCATATTTCTGAATAGATTTTTCTAAGCCAGAAGAGCAGAATTCAGTTCCACCATCCATGGATGTGCCTTGTAATCTCTTCATTCTTCTGGTTGTTATTATACATCAGCCAGATGAGGAAGCTGAGTCAGAGGGTAAAGGGGGATTTGCTCAGATGGAACTGGAGCTGAGCACAGGATCTGGGTCTTATAATCCTGAATCCATGACTCCACCCATGATTATTGTTTATTGAGGGTCATGTTGTCTTGAGAAGTAAATTCCCTGTGCTATCACTGGACAGGAGAGCACGTACAGAGCCCCATCTGAACAATGACTGCTCCAAAGGCTATAAAGATCCGTTTCTCCTGAAGTTGTGAGAACCAGCTGCTGAAGACATTTCACTGATCAAATTGAGGGAGTATGCAAACATAATAGCAAAGGCTTAGAGGGTCTTTAGTATCTTATATGAGTCCTTTCTAAAATTCATTGAGAACACTTCCCCATCATGCCCCCAAACAACCCTCCCTCTTTAGTTCATTTTCACATCATTAGACAACTTTAGTATTTATATTTAATATTTGCCTTCACCTTTAGGACCTACTGACTTGGTAACTTGACCTTGATTCTTCCTTCTGATCCCTTTAGGTTTGCTGTTTGTATTTGCTGGTTTTGGCATGTGTACTTTGACTTTTCTTGCTTTTCAGGCCCAGAGCACCTTCTCTTGCCTTAGTAGGAGTTCCCTGTCTCATTCTTTATATCCCTCTGTATCTGAATTCCAGTGATCCCAGTTTGCTAGTGGCTTTTTCCCACATAAGTAAGGCAGCAGAGGGATTTGGGCAGTTTTTAGGTGAATGCCTAATCTCTGCTTTAGAAGGATACTAAAGCATTTAATGAGCATAATTCTAGGAAAGACAGATTTGAGCTTATGTTGTTCTTAAAAAGTGTGATAAATCGACAAATGTTATTTCTAAACCAGCTTAAATTAATTTGTGATTGATTGAAAGAAGGAGTGGTCTAGGAAGGCAAAGGAACTCTAAGTTTTATGATTGATATTTAATTAATTGGAAATTCTGCATCCAATTAAGGAATAGGCATGCCTTACACATCACCACAAGCTTTAGAAGTGACTAAATTCTCTGCCTGTCCTTTATAAACAGGAAGCTGTTAATAATAAATCTCTTTTGAAGTGACACTCATTTACTTCCCCCGATAACTGAGGTTATCTCCAGATGACTCAAAGTGTTATGTATAGGTTCTTTATGGAAGGGATTAAGAAATGTTGGATGGGAAAATTATAGCAAAAACGTACTGTGTTGAAAAGGGCGATTCCTTTACTTTTATTGATATTACTCTGTGAAGTACAGAGATTGTTCATAGCACACCTTCATAGGAGACAAGAGTCCCTAGCCAGCCCATATACACACTCTCATCTGTTTGTCATCAGATAGCTTTGTGTAGTATAGCTATGTGGATAACTTAAAAGGAAGTTTATTGATATGACAAATGGTGCTCCTCTATTCTAAAAGAGTTCTAAAAACTAAGCTGATTCCATTTTATTATTTATTGAAGATGATTTAGCGAATTCCTATTGATATTTTGGGAAAGTGCTTAATGAAACAGCATGAAAACTTAGTTGTTTATATTAATTAGGCTCTTGTCATTCATATTGCATTTTTGAAGGAGTTGAACTCAGGTTTTACAAGTGGTCTTTGAGATTCTGGTGTGATTTTGAGGTCATTGCTGGCCGGTGGACATGTGTTGCTTGTTGGCTTCCCTGCTATAGTCTTTTGGGAAGATAAGACAAGGTAAATGAAGAATTATGTTGTCTGAAAACACTGAAACTAGAAATGCCAAGTGGATAGTGTTGGAGGACCTGTTAAATAATTTTTTCTTCACTGAAAATGTAATTAAGAGAGGTTGGGGCTCACTGCCACTAATTTTGGATCCTCTACTCAGAGCAGACTTAAATAAGGTAGAAAAGCTTATTGTAGGAGCTTATGGACATTTCTGTATTATGTTCAGAGTTTTATCAAAATCTTTTGAGCACTGATGTATCTATGGGAAATGAGACCATTTTTTCTTTAGAAAGAACCAGCACCTATATAATGTTTCCTTGATTTGTGCATTCCCCCCTCCCCTTTTGAAATGGAGTTATATATATATGTGTGTATATACATATATATGTATATACACACATATATATATAAAGATTTTATTTATTTATTTGACAGAGAGAGAGCAGGAACACAAGCAGGGGGAGTGGCAGGCAGAGGGAGAGGGAGAAACACTTCCCGCTGAGCAGGGAGCCTGATGAGGGGCTCGATCCCAGGACCCTGGGATCATGACCTGAGCCAAAGGCAGACGCTTAACCGACTTTGCCACCCAGGTGTCCCGAAATGGGATTATATTTTGCGTCACATTTTCTCATTATTGCTATCCAGGAAGGATGGATAGAATTTTGGCAATGGGGGGATAAAGTCAGACTTTCTAAAGATTCTTTAAGGCTTGGTGTCTTTATATTCTGACGCATTTTGAAAGAGAGTGTGCAGGAGGGAGGATGTCTTCTTTGCTCGTGGAGGCATCTAATGGCAGCATTAGTATGGTGGTTGTGACACTAATTTTGGAACAATAAATTTAGCTACTTTGTATAGAAAGTAGTTGCACTTGAGCAAGCCTGTAGAGTTCATTTTGGGAATCCTGAAGATTTCCTAATGTTGATGAAAATTAGGTCTGACTTTAGAAACCTCAGGGTATAAATTGTGCTGATAATTGTTCTGAGTTGAACCTGGAGAAACTGCTGATGTGTTCACTCTTAAGCAGAGTGATTCATCATATAAACCTTTTCATGGACAGCTCTGGCAGAACAAAGAGAAGTGAAGTAGGGAGTAAAGAAATGAAAGGAAAATGGAGATGAGAGTTGTGACATGCATTAGGAACTTAGAGGTCTTTTAGGAAGAGGTTGCTGGGTAGTCCTATTCTTTGCCATCTTAATTAATGGTTAAGTTCCTATTTCCAGAAAGCATCTTAACTTTCCATGCTACCTACATGAAGCCCCTCCCCACTGTCCCCATTCTTCTGTACCCATGGGATTATCTTTAGATATGTGTGGCTTCTCAGTCTGCTAGCTTTCAGAACCATGGCCACTCCTGTTACATGGTTCAGAATTGGCTGTTAGAGGCCCTAGGCAGCAATAAAGGCAGTGCTGGAGGGCTTTGTTTGTTTTGGACATTGGTTAGAAAGATAATCGAGATTCTGCAGTTTCAACTATTGTAAGGAAGTGTTTGGCACTAATTTGACATGCCTATCCTCAAGTTAGCAATTAAAGATACCTTAATTGGTTTATTTTTCTTATAATAATGACATTAATGTTAATTTTAGAAAATTTGTCAATTTCTATAATTCCATCGTTTAGGGATAATAATTGTTAACATTTGGCATGTCCTTCTGGTGTTTTTTCTGTATGTACTATGTAAATCAGTAAGCCTTTGGGTTGAGAGTGCTAGAAGCCCAATTATAACTGGATTAAATAGGCAAGAATTTATTGGTTGACTGAAGGAAAGTCTGGGTATAGCCAGCTCTTTGGGGAAAGTGATTTGATCTGAACAAAAGATTAGAAAAAATCTAAAGGCAAGAACCAGAAGTTAATTCTTACTCAGATACGTAAGGCATTAGGTAACTTGTAAGTTTAATACCCTGGTAGTTAAATGTGAGTAGATGGACATGGTCCTAGGAATTCCTCTTCCTTGCTTGAGTCCTTACTTTTCTTCTGGAAATTTCCTCATATCTGGTGGGAGTCAAAAGACATAATTTAGGACTTAAGCAGGGATTGAATAACACTTTGAACTCTGTACTGACTTACCAAATCCACATTGTCTGTCTGTCATGGTATTTCATCCAGATTTCTTGATCACCTGCCCCCCCCCCCTTTTTTTTTTTACCACTGTGTTGATTTGGCATCTCAGGGATTGAGTCCTTGGGAACTTTGGGAGCTTTGGGAGCTGAATTCCTTGGCAGGGTATTGACATTGCCACACTGTGCCCTGGTGACTGTCTATAATGTAGTACCTTCCCAGGTGCTTTTGCAGACAGAGGTCATCAACAGTGGGGCTGGAGCCGCAAGGATGAATATGTGTGAAATATCCCTTGGAGACCCAACAGACACTTAGCAGTTGGATTTATTAGTGGGCATGCAAGTCTTGTGGTATGTAACTGGAGAAGACTCAGGGAAATTGGTTATTACTGTTTCTCTGAGCCCATCTTCCCCGCAAAGACTTATGAATACCATGCACACCTGGGTTAAATGAAATAGGGCAAATGATAGTAAAGTCAAGTCCAGAAAAAAGTCAAGAAGTTGAGTTTCACCATTAGGTAGTTTAGTTATTGTATTAATCCGCGAGGGCTGCCATAACAAAATATGGCATATCCTGGGTGGCTTAAACAATAGGAATTTATTTCTCACAATTCTGGAGGCTGAGAAGTCCAAGATCAAGGTGCCAGGTGATTTGGTTCCCTGATCAGTGCCCTGGCTTGCAGGTGGAAGCCCTCTCATTGTGTCTTCACATGGTGGAGAGAAAGAGGAAGCAAGGTCTCTGGTATTTCTTCTTATAAGGGCACTAATCCTATCATGAGGGCCCCACCCTCATGACCTCATCTAAACCTAATTACCTCCCAAAGCCCCATCTCCAGATACTATCACAATGGGGGTTAGGATTTTGGTATATAAATTTTGGGGTACACAGTTCAGTCCATAACAGTGACTTGGTTTTAGGTCACTACTGAGGATGCTAAAACCCAAAATGACGATTGGAATTTTATGTCTTTCTGGTAGAGATTCTTGAAATATTGAAATAATATTGATAATATAATTAATATAATTGGAATAATTAATAAAAGACTTGGCAGACCAAAGTCTGGAATTTCATAGATAAAATAAATTTATTTGACTGCTAAGACCATCACTGAGACTACTTCTTTGGAAATGGCTTCGCAGCATTTAAAAAACACATATTAACACTGACAGGGAGCTTGTTTTAATTTTTTCAACTCACTATGTTGGCAGAAATTATAAAGGAGCAAGACAGAATAAGTTGGGGAATGTAAGGGCTACCACCTTTTTGTTCTAAAGAATTTTGAATATCTTATAGATACTACTTGGATCCTGATAACATTTTTGTAATGTAAACTCTAGGTAAATTATTTTTCTGATTATTTTGAAGAAGAAAGGCTAAGGACACAGATATTTTCCAAAAATGTCTCAGCAAACTCTGGTTCTTCTCACCTTTTGCTAGCTGAAATTGAACTTACTCTGCTTCTAAGTAAGATAGTTTGGTAGTATTCTGAAATCCAGCCTCCTAGCACTGTTGACTTTCTATAGCTGAATAATAATGTCATGGCATATTAAGGAAAATTGTGATAATTGACAGCTTTTAATGTGTGGGGGCTTATTAATACATGGATACCTAAGTATTTAAAAAATTATCCATCTTAATGAATGCTATTTGGCTGTTTCAATTTCTTAGCTAATTGAACAGAAAAAATAACCATCTAATTTACCTGTCTAGAGCTTGCCAGCATGTAAGTCAATAGTCATTTTCTGGATTTATTGAGGTAGAGGTAGGTTGAGGCATGGATAAAGTCTAGATGCGTTGTATAGAACACTCCAAGAAAACCTGGATTCTATAAAAACAGATTCTTTGATACATTTAATTTGAAGAGGATAATTTGTGGATGACTACTACGAGTTACTTCTACTCTAGCCCATTAAAATAGAATCACAAACATGTATATATCAGGACTCTTTTGGTTGCAAGTGACAAAAAAAATTGTCTTAGATTACTTTAAGTTAAAAGGGAATTGTCATATATGATTGAGAAGTATCTGACTTCAGGCATGGCTGGATCTAGGTGCTCAAATAATGGCATCAGGAACCTGTCTCTGCCTTGGTTCTGAGTTCTTCCATGTTTACTTTACTCTCACACACTCTTCCCTTTGAGTTGCAAGATGCCATCTGCACTCAAAGCTTTTATTACCTTCTTAGCACCTTAGCATAAAGTGAAAATTTATTTTCTGGAAGTTCCAACAAAAGACTGACACTTATTTACTCTGATTGGCCTGGATTAGGTAAAGTATCCTCTCAAAAATTAATTGTTGTGGCCAAGATTTGTGATATTCTCATTCTCCAGACCTGGGTCATAGGGAATGATTCATTCTCATTGAACTTCTAAGTATAAAAATGGTTCTGCAAAGGAAAGTGGGATGCTGTTATCAGAAAATAGAATAGGGGTGTTGAGTAGGCAAGAGTAACAGCCACTACAATGCATGTGTATGTTTTAAAGATTTATATATATGTAACTTTATTTGGCGATTTCTCATTTCTTACAGTTATGAGTGTGAAATTGAAGTTTGATGATTTTTATATATACATTTAAGTATTTTTTAGAGTACTACAGTGGTCTAATAATTAGATAAATTGTGGAAGTTTTAGCAACTGTAGTGTTGATTTACAGACATTTAACTCAGCATGGAGAGAAATGAATACTTAAAATGTAAACCAGTTGGTGATAGCACATTGATAAGTTAAAGAAATATTTATTTATTTTTTTATTTTTAAAAAAGATTTATTTATTCGAGAGAGGTGGGGAGGGGCAGAGGAAGAGGGAGAGAGAGACTGTCAAGCAGACTCCCTGCTGAGAACAGAGCCCAACGGGCGACTTGATCCCACAGCTCTGAGATCATGACCTGAGCTGAAATCAAGAGTTGGACACTTAACTGACTTAGCCACCCAGGTGCCCTAGTTATTTCTTTTTATACTTTGGTTTGAGAGCTAAGACTTTACCAGATGGTGAATTTTGCCAAGGAGAAAACACAAAATCTGTAAGTATTCGTTTCACCCACAGAAGGGAATTTGCATGTAAACTTGTCATGCTCAGTATGAATTGTTCATTATGATCATTATTTCTATTAAAAAAAATTTTTTTTGGTAGCCTGTAGGGTGGCCACAGTGGGATGTTTTCCAGACCAAAAACAAAAGGCACATTCACAAATTGCCTTTTGGTGGATAATGAACCAAATGTTCAGTTAATTTACTTTAGGACTATTTCATATGCCATTATGATTTCTGCCTCTCCTGAAATCCAGTACATTAACTGTCTGCATCGTTCATATGGCTCTTTTTTTTTTTTTTTTTTTTTTTTTTAATGAGATCATCTTTTGGAGAGTGGTGGCTAAAAAATGGGCTTGGAAATAACACAAGCAGGTTAGAGGTTATATCACTTACTAGTTGTGTGATCTTGGGGAAGTCCTTTAGTCTCTTAAATACTCAGTTTCCCTGTCTGTAATATGAGTAATACAAGAGATTGATAACAGTAGATATTTCATATTTTTGTATAAAACAAATAATATAATAAGTGAAGGGCACTGAACACAGTGCCTGGTACAGCGTAACCACTCAAAAACATTAGTAATTGCACATTCCGTTTTTATTGATAGAATTTTTCCCATTGTCCCTTGAGGACAAGGACCTTATCTTAAAAATATTTTGTGTACTTTCAACAAGTAACATAGTGATTCACACACTAAAAACTAATAAGTATTAATTAAGTAATCAAAATGAGAACGTAGAACTATACTTCAAGCATTGCTAAGCCTCTGGGAAGCAGAGGAAAGAAGCAAAGAAAGATTTTTTGTGAGACACTGGGGCAGAATATATATTATGTATTTTTCCATTCATTTTCTTACTCATTCTTTTATCCATTCTTTTTTGTGTAACTTCACTGTGCACAAGGTAGGCACCAAGAATAGTTTAGGTAAGTGAAGAACCAGGTGGTTGGCTTAGTAAAGATGTAAAGACAAAGTACAGCAATGGAAAGAAAACCCACAAAGTAGTGGATATTAAATGTCTTTTTTTTTTCTATTTTTTTTTAAGATTTTATTTATTTATTTTAAAATTTTATTTTATTAGGATATTAAATGTCTTAATAGAAATGCAGATTAAATGTTGTGGTCCCTCAGGGTAGGAAGAGATTGCATCTAACAGAGGAAAATAGCTTACTTGAAGTGTACATTCTTTTATTTGTGGCTTACTCAATAGGAAATGGTGACTGTATTTTGGTCACTGTGCAGCTAATCCAAAGATGGATTTTTTTTTTTAAAGATTTTATTTATTTGACAGAGAGAGACACAGTGAGAGAGGGAACACAAGCAGAGGGAGTGGGAGAGGGAGAAGCAGGCTTCCTGCCGAGCAGGGAGCCCCATGTGGGGCTCGATTCCAGGACCCTGAGATCATGACCTGAGCCTGAAGGCAGACGCTTAATGACTGAGCCACCCAGGCGCCCCCAAAGATGGATTAAGGGGAAGGATGGAATAAGGACAGTTTGCAAACTTAGATATTTTCCATTTCAGAGCTCTTAATGTAAGCTTCCTTTTGCCTGTGGTTATGTTTTTGTGTACTTGAAGATGTCCAAGGTTTATTCATCCGCATCTAATTCATTCATTTAATATTTCAAGGGACGATTAAGTGCATAGTACTGTGTTGGTCTTTAAGGAAAATACATAGACAGACCCTGTCCTCCAGAAGCTTGGTGATTAGTTGGAGAGAGGTCACATCACCAAAGGTTAGATAATAATGACGAGGCTATATATTTGCTGGTGCCTAAATGATAATTCATACAAAGTATTGTTATAGTTTGAATATAGGAGAGATTCACATTTCTGTGAATGGTTAATACAGGTTATTGGAAAAGATAGAATTTTCAGCTGGGCCTTGGAAATTGAGTCAGAGTTAGAAAGGAGAGAAAAGACTATATCAGATAGGAAAGATGAAAAAAGATCTGAAGATGAGCAAGTCTGTTCTCTAATTCCTTCCTTCCTTCCTCCCTCCCTCCCTCCCTCCGTCCCTCCCTCCCTCCCTTCTTCCTTCCTCCAATTAATTGTTTCTTTATTGATTGACATTTGGCTGCTTCCAAGTTTAAAAATAATGGTGCCACAGATACTCTTGGGTCCATCTCTTTGTTCCAGATTAATTTCTAGAAGTGGAAGATCTGGGTCCAAACCCAGAATATTTTGATTTTTAATTGATATTGCTAACTTACACTTTAAAAAGGTTGTATCAACTAACAAGGCAGAAAATGCTATTTCTTTGGATACCTAACAATTCAAATCTTTGCTAACATGATGGGTAAAACATGTTTTAATTTTAATTTTTAAGTTTGTGAAGTTTGCTTTCTAACTTACTAATTTTGGTTTCTGGCATTATCCATTTTCAATTCATTACCTCTTTGAATTTTTAATTTTAGCCATATGCTTGTTATTAGATTACTCTTTTGTAAAGAGCAGCCTATATTTCTATCATTGACCATCCCATGGGATCTCACCAAATATCAGAAGTTGAGTTTTTAGAGGTCTCAGACCTTCTCTTTTATAACCTTCAAAAGGATAGTCTCCTGCCTGCTTCTTTACTATCCACATGGAATGTACTAGAGTTCTCAACTTACTGATTTCCTATCTGAGTGAACAGAACTTTTTTTTTTTTCAGAAGTATGATATGCATAGAGTAATTCATAGTCCCCATTTTGATCAAATTTTCTTTTAATATCTGAGTTCTAGCTCTTCTGTGTATAATTTATTTCTGATATTTGGACAAATCTAGCTAGCTCCTATCTCTCTATAAGCCCTGGTTTCAACTCATGATACCAGGGGATTCTCCCACTTTGGTGTTTTGGTAGATATGTAGGTGACAGGTAGACAGGCAGGTGATTGTCCTTGATTGGCATTCAGATAGTGATAGCAAGAAATGTTTCACAAATGATATCTGGTATAATCTAGTTAAGATGAATCTTAATTATAGTCTAGTTAAGATTAAGATTAATAAACACATTGCTTAGAAATAGTTACGCTTTGATCTAAAGTCAACAAAAGTCTTTTTTCCTAACATTAAAATATATAATTAGAGGGCAAGGGGAACAACTTGAAATAAATCAGAAAACACCTTCACATGAATCATTCTTTTTATATACTTCAAATTTCTACTTAATGCCTTTTTCCTCCTGGACACCAGAAAGAACACTTGGGTATTCTGGAAGAAGCTTGTATTTCCCCAAATCAATTTCTGTAAAAAATGTGTTACTTTCAAAGAGTTTGAGATGGCTTGGCTTGTTCGTGGCTTCCTTATAAACAGAACTGCCTCCCACTATCCAAACCATGTCCACTTTCTTTGTTAATTCTGGTTATTATGTATATCCGTGGTTATGTTTTTGTGTACTTGAAGAGTTAATAAGTTTTAAGGCATCATGCAGACTTTTGGCTAGAAAATGAGCGCCTTGTGGAGGTTCCTTGATTCTCTCCTGAGAACTAAGTTAATTCTGTCCTCTAAAGGTCAGTTCTTCTAGGGAAGAGAGAGTCATGTCCTCCTACCCATAATCACAAAATTCTATTTACAAAATTATAATTACAAAATTCTGTTCTGGTCATTCTTGGGAAATACCTGAATTCATTCCTGGATGGGGGCCAGGGTAGGTTTCTGTTCTTGCCTATGCCCACGTTCTGGGACAGAGTTTAGCAGATGAACTGTGATAGCAGCAGTGAACACCTCTGAGCTTGCTTGTGACACTGGGGTTCCTGGCTGAGCTTGGTGCAAAATCGAGCAGGTATGTTCTTCTGTCACCAACATTTCTGAGTTGTTGTGGGAGATGGGTTGGATGCAGAGATTGGGGCCAAAGTGACATGACAGGCACACTGAGAGTTGACTCTAGCCAGGTAGGTGTCATTGGAGAGGTGTCCTCTCACACACCATCTTTGATTGGTGGATAGTGACTGCTCTGAGGTCAAGTTTAGTCTCAGCAGGAATGGATGTGATGTATGCTGTGGGTGCTGGTGGTGGGAGTGGGAATGGCAGCATTCCTGCCACATGTTTGCCTTCCTTCTTGTCAGCACTGGGGATTTGGGGGCACTGGGTCTATTGCAGATTATGACATTGTCACCCTGCAGGTGGATGCTGGTCATAGATAACCACACTTATGTACGGCCCTCCAAGAAATTCTACAGCTACTCCGGGGGGAAAAAACCCCCAAGCCCCCCCCAAAACCCCCAAAACACATTCTAACCAGAGGGCAGAATTAAAGAAAAAAATCAAGGCAGATTAGAGGCATTAACTTGGCTTTGATCTACAGGCCTTCTGTTCTGACAAAGGTGATTGGATTAATTTGACAGTTTTTCTCTCTCCCTCATTTCCTGCTTCCCTGTCACCCTCTCTCATTTTTCTCCAGGTTCTCTCTTATGATGAAACTAGGTTATTTATTACTTAGAATCATAATCTATTCATCTGTAATGTAAGTTGATTTTCTGATGTTTTCTCCCCCAGGTATTAAAGTGAGACTAAAGAGGTTTCATTATTTTCCCCTGTTCTGTTATTGGCTGTTTCCCAGAAAGGTACACCTTTATATTCTCATTACCAAAGCTACTGAATTCACTGAAGTAACACATGCAGAACTTTTGGCTTTTTTCTTTCCTACCTTATGTATTTTCAACATACAAAGGGCTCTCAGGGCCAATATCCGTGAGCACTTTCTTATTTAGAAGCTAGGCAGGTTTTGCTAGTAAGGGCTGGCAGTTTTTAAACGAATTTAAACCTTGTATTTTAGCTATGATAATTGATCATCATCACCCTATTTTTCATGTGAGGAACTTAAGACACAGAGAGGTTAATTAACTTGTGTCAGGTCACACAACATATAAGTAGCAGAGTTTGGATTCACACCTAGGCAGTTGGGTTCCAGAGTTCTATATGCTTAATTTCAGTGCAGTGCTGTGTCTTCTATTTAGCTCATTTCCCTTTTGATCAAAATTTACAGGGGAAAAAAAATTCCTGACATCCTTCATTAGGGAGACTCTCTGCATATCTTTGTGTTAAGAATGACATTAGAAATTGGGAAGGGTATTTGCTGGCTACAGAGGCTGCCCCTCCCACAGGTCTATATTTACAGTACAATTGCTGTGGCCTCTTACTTCTAATTCTGGGGAAGCTTAGTGGAGCAACTAAGGAAAGAAACTTACTAGAGTATCGAGCTAGTTTATGACACAGGATTTTGGAACTTTATTCCCAAGGGTTTGTTACACGGGTTACTCAGAAGCTGTATTTAATATGCATTAGACAACTTACACATGAGACCCAGAGAGTCAGAACCGGGGGTAATGTCGCAACCCTCTTCCATTCTATTATGTGGAAGCCACAGCTGCCTCTCTGCCAAGCAGAGTTGTGTTTTCCTAACTGGAGGCTGCTGGATCTCAGGGTAATGCTCCACGGATCAGAGCTGAGCAGAGATGTATACTGTGCTCTGCAGGAGAGTCTCTTTTCTAAGGAGGGGAAAGGTTTATTCATCTCAGTTAGAGGTGGGGACTAACTCATATCACAATTTCAGAAATGGACAAAAAATTGATTCTCTGTAGACTTTTCCCTTCTAAAAGCTAGTTCTACCTCAGGGAGCATTGATGTTGAATGTTGATGAAAAGTCCATCAAATCTGTGACTGTTCAGTGTCGGAACCACTCAGATAAATAACCACATTTGAAGTAGTGTGAACACTCTGCTCCTGGAAATCATAGCCACATTCCAAATTCTGCCCGTTATTTCTTACCCTCCCATCATTTCCTTCATGACTTCCATGATTCTCTAAAGTAATGACACTTTCCACTTCTTGACTGGAAAGGCATTGCAAGTGTTCTTACACAAAAGTTCTGGAACTTTAGGTTTTTTTCTCCCAGAGATGTTAAGAAATTTCAAAGTCATTTTTTTTCTAATTACAGAAATTAAACATCCTGTATCCTATATTAATATATATTCAATTATCTTATTTGAATGTTATATAAACATGGAATAGTTTGCAGATATTTTTGTTGGTTTATGTACCAATTTATTCATTTAACCAATTAATTATTCACTAACCAAACAACTGGGTAATGTTTGTTGCCCCTCCTAGCATGTACACTTAATAAGAACAAGGATCTCGGTGTCAAGTTTTTTGCTTTATCTTTGGAGCCTGAAACAAAGCCTATTTAGGGCAAAGACAGTACTCAATAAATATTGCTGAATGAATGCATGGATGAATTGTGTACCCTGTAGAGCTGATAGACATGTGAAAGGAAGAACATAGAAGCCCTGGAAATAAACTGTATAACATTTAAAAGGTGTATATATAGGCAGTCTTTGCATTGCATGGTAGGGCAAGGCCATAAATATGACTATTCAAGCTAAAATTGTACAAAACAATCGTAATAATCAATGGGAGAAGTTACTATTTTTCTTTGACCTTTAAAAAATATTTGCCATGTCATTAAAATCTCTCTTGCTGTTTGGTTATAAAGGTATAGGGAAATGAAAAAAATAATACAACTAGTATTTAGTACTAATTTTTAAACTAAACTCTAGAATGTCAGAAATACTGCGATTAAAGTATTTTATTTCTTTGTAAAATCTTGTCAGGAGTGGGTTGAGTAATGCTTGCCTTCTTCCTGTTGTACAACTTATGAAATGGAGCAAGCATCTTTTCTATGCCCTGAAGAATTGCATACTCCTCTCTAACTTTGGATCAGCTTCCAACATTTTATCCTTTGTGCTTTCCATGTCAAGAAATGTCTCTGAGAGTTCCTTTAATGTGAAATGCTTTTTTTTCTCCTCCTCTGCCTTCTTCCTTTTCTCCCTCCTCCTCCTCCTCCTCCTCCTCCTCCTCCTCCTCTTCTTCTTCTTCTTCTTCTTCTTTTTTTTTTTTTTGCCAGCGTCACTTCCTCTGGGACATCTTTGTCATTTTGGTCCAACTACTTTCCTTATTTATGTTGTTTGCCTTCACTGTGTACTATTTGACTGTTGTCTAGATTCTCTCGCATGGTGAATGGCAGCATTGTCAGCATCCCCATGAGCAGCTCTGTCTTTGATAACTCCATTTACGTTCGACATGGATTTCATTTCCACCAGATCACTTTTTGTTTCTGTACTCTACTTTCATCTCTGTTGGCCACTCTCCTCTTTTGACATGAAGACAACACGGGTACACACTTTGCTGTCTGTACATGAACGAGTAACAAATGCGCAGTGACCAATCACTGGCAGACTTTGCAAGAAGCATTATGATCGGTCACTGATCATGATGCATTTGTGTTATTAACATAGTAATTTATGGACTGAAGAGCTAGCAGTGAAGTTTGTACTTTATGTAATTACTCACAGTTAATATACTATCCTAACTGAAATTTAAGCTGTATTACTGGGGGACTGGTGTTCTTTAACTAAATGGCAGTGACTGAAATTCACACACCTTGGAACCATGCATAGTGAGGGTTTCCCTCAATTCCAGACTTTATTTTATGGATATATGTGTATTTTTTCTTTATTGGCATGGGATCACTTTATTCATATGATTTTGCAATTTTATTTTTCATTTAGCATTTCATATATGTAAAAAAATGATAATCTCGACTTCATGTTTTATAACTACATGGTGATTTACTGAATAGTTGTAGTGTAATTTATTTAACCAGTCCTCCTTTTTGGACATTTAGGCTTCTTCTGTTTTTCTCAATGATAAACAGTGTTGTATTAGTCACCTTTGTCTTTGAGGTAACAACTATTATTTCTCTGAAATGAATTATTTCTAGTGGTAGAATTACTGGATCACATGATGTATACACTTTTAAAACATTTCCATATCCTTCCAGATTTCCCTTCAGAGAGAGGTTCCCATTTAGGCTTCTTTCAGTGACATAAATTGAGAGGTGCTGGTGCATGTGTCCTAAATCTCCGGCAATATTGGGATTATCATTTTTTTTACATTTTTGCTATTTTCATAGGTAAAACGTGTATTTTATTTTAATAATTAGTTTTGGATTACTAGTTAGGTTGAATATTTTTCATGGGTTTGTAGTATTTTTTGATCTGTGGAATTTCATATTGTCCTGTATTACCGTAGTTTTCAGATGGTAGGAATATTCTTGTTTTATTAGGTTGAGTACACCTATTTCTACAATGTGTGTGTGTGTGTCTGTGTGTGTATACATATATATGTATATACACATATATCTGTGTACCTGGACTATATTCACATGTATATACCATTCTTGGTTTTGCCCAGATATTATAAAGAGTATCTGTGGGCCTTAGTTTTGTAATATGATCACTAGTTCTCAAAGGCTTTCCTTTTCTTTAAAAAAAAAGAAGAAGGGGAAAATAACCCACAGCCTGAGGGAAGTTCTAGTTAATTTTTCATTATATGATTTTCAGGAGATAGGGTCAAAAGGAGCTAGTAGGGCATTCAATTATGTGCTTGAGTGTGTCAGAAAAAATTTTTTTCCTCAGGTGTACAATATTTTACTTGGGCTTGTTTTTCAAGTGCATTGAAGCATGACTAAACATTTTTGGGTACTGCCCTTATGTAAAGAAGAGGCCCCATCTTGTTAAATATTCTTCATCAGCTTTGCACTTAGCCAGTTACAGGCGAGGATCCTGTGAGAGCATGAGCTTTAGGCATTGGACAGAGGGAAGGTGGGTGGAAGGCGAGGACCTGGGGGAAACTCAGGATTGGGGTGCTCTGCCCCCTCCCACTGCTGTAGAAAAAGTGATTGGCTCAGGCTGGTTTCTATCTAATAATTTTGGATGGGTCATAAGTGAGGAAGGAGGGAAGGTCATGCGGCTGGACCTCAGCTCATCTGAGGGCTAAAGGTTCTTTGTCACACACCACACAGAACTGGAGTCCTATCCTAGAGAGTGGTGGCGAGCTGAGATACAGTTTAGGACCGAAGGAGCAGAGAAGGGCTTTGAGTTTTTTTCGTGTGTAGGTTGGGGAAAAGGGAGGCTCAGCAAGGAGGATGTCCATGGAAAACGTGGCAGGGAAGTCCAACAGCCTTGGGGACAGAGGAAGAGCTCGAAGCTACACATTCCTCAGGGTTGTCCAGCCCGTGTTTAACCGCAGTATTTTCACTTCTGCAGTCTCTCCTGCCGCAGAACGTATCCGGTTCATCTTGGGCGAGGAGGATGACAGCCCAGCACCCCCTCAGCTCTTCACCGAACTGGATGAGCTGCTGGCCGTGGATGGGCAGGAGATGGAGTGGAAGGAGACGGCGAGGTGAGGCATGACTGGCTGTGCAGTGCTGACCTGGGGAAACAAGTGCAGGGCAAGATCGCTGTCTGTGAGCACCTTTGAATAACTGAGGAGCATCGTGTTGGCTGGGTTAAGGAATAAAAGGGTTCTTTTTCTTCTCTGTTACATTGATGTGGATGCAGGACATCCTTTATTTCACTGCTGGAGCATTGTTACATTGATTCATGTTGTTACAGTTTTAACTTTTATAAAGAATTAGAAGTAAATCTGTGTTCATATGCTATTTAATAGTAAAATATCTTAAAGAGATAAACGCAAGCACCCAAACATGGTAGCCTAGAGATATGTATCCACAGTTTCTGCATTTAGGAGGGAGGTTGCAAAGACATGTTTACCCACAGACTTGCCATTATTCCAAGGAAAAACCTGTCATCTTTTAAGTATCCACGAAAGCAAGTAGAAGGTTCACTTGAATTTGGAGTTTAGAGACCTGAGTTAAATTTCAGATTCCGTCACCTGTTAGCTGCATAGCACTCAGTGTCTCAGAACTTTGATTTCATCATCAATAAAAAATGGATAATAATACCTACTACATATATATGTATGCAATATAAGATATGTAATATATCTTTATGTATTTTATTTAATATTTATCTAATTATATCACAGATATTTACATACATGCCTATATGTATGTATATATATGGAAATACCTTGTAAATTCCTAAGCACTACAGAAATATCTAAGGTTTCGTTCTTCTCATGATAACAGAACTTTTCTTTCTTTCTACATATAGATTAAGTTATATACTCCACACCGTATCTTCTAGGACATAGAACAATTATGTAATATAAGGAATTTGATATAATGCAGTTACTGGTCTCCCATTGTCATAATTGCATGGAGATTCAATATATTTCCCTTTCACAAGCAAAATAATGTTAAGATACACCTTTTATAGTCTGCAATTTAATTCAAATCAAATTCAACTGGTGTTTTTTTGAATGCATAGTATATGTCAGGCACTAATGAAGTACTGAGAATAGAAAAGTGAGCAGAAGAAGCTCACACACAGATTATTGTATCTTCCTCAAGTTTCAAGTGTGTTCAATATAATATCTTTACAATCTGAGGAATGAGGCAAATCAAATCCTTCTTGTAGCTTTGGGTTTAAAAAAAGAGTAAAATAAGTGAAAACCTTCTTCTGTGGATTAGATGGAAAAGAAATTTATGTCTGTTGTTCCGCTTCTAGTTAGGTCATTCTAGAATCAGAAAGAAATATATTTTTTATCATCTGTGATTAGTAAAAGTTGATGAGATATAAAGAACCACTAACTCAATTGTATTTCCTTTTCTGGATGAGGTTCTTTTGAGAATTAAAGGAAGAACTTTTATTTTCTGGGGCATATCTTTTTTTTTTTTTTTTTAAGTTTCTTTAGTAGGCTCTACACCCAATGTGGGGCTTGAACTCATAACCCTGAGATCAGGATTCGTATGCTCTTCCAGTGAGCCAGCCGGGTACACCATTTCTGGAGCATATTTAAAAGCTTCATGCATCATATCATTTCTAATCAAGTGTTCATCAAGTTAATTGGATTTTTTGGTAATTTTTGTTTAGTTACTGAGACTTAACACTCTGTAGGTTTGTGGATTTATTATCATTACTGCAATACTAAGTACTATTGAATGTCTTTAGCCATTTAGGATTTTTAATAGTAGAGAAGCTTCATAAATTAATTCATTTGATAATGATAGAGAAGCCTTTATTTCTCACCAAGAATTTCTAGGTAGTTTGGTCTTGTGGAAACATCTGCTTTAAAAGAAAGTTCAGTAGAAAAAAAAAGTTTAGTAGAATCCATGGGTAATTTCATATCTTCCATAACTTGAACTGTGCCCAGAAAAAAAAAAAAAATCATTACATTTTACTCCTGGCCCTCCCAGTAGCAGTAAGGGAAGAGACCTAATCTTAAATATGTTATTTTCCATTTGCTGGATAACTCTAATATTCAGACACTAATAGTGGGTGTGCTTGTTTTAACTCTTCTGTTAATATTTTCTCCTTCTTATTAAAAACCTATCTGTGGCACATTTCTGCTTCCCCACCTCTGTTGCTCCCTCTTGAAGCTCTTCATTCTTGTCCTTTCAGGACCTCTTTCCGTGATACAGTAATTCTCTCTCATTCCCTTCTCTTAGTCCTAATAACCTGGAAATTAAAAGTCCTACGTAAAGTACATTTTTGGTTCATAAACATCCTCCAAAAGAAGGCTTTCAAAGTAGAATCTTTTACTAGAGAAAAACAAAACAAAACAACAGAGTGAGAATTGTACTGGTGCATCCGAATTAAGTGTTGGGGAGATTTTGGTCTAGTCTTGGCTTTGTTGCTGATTGGCTACTTTGCTATGGGCCAGTCACGTACTCACGCAGTCTTCTTCCTGAGATGAGTGTTCTCTTCTACCCAAGGAAGGTGATAACTGCGTTGCATCTCTGTAACTTCATGCATAGTTTATAGCATAGTATATCTATCCCTGTGTATATACTAGTTTAGTCAGTTATGACCAGAAGCGTTACTTTGATTCATGTTTTCTTCTTGAAATTCTGTGTGAGTACCTATCATAGAGTAGAATTCGGGTGTAGCTTTCTGCTTTCTCTCTCAGTCCAAGGCGGACTATATTTTATGTGACCTCTGGTCTCAGAAGGGTGGAGAGGTGACACTTCACTGTGTAGGTAATTCAACACTGAGATGGACGTAGAACTTTCATGTAAGCTTCTTACAGTGAAGATAATTTTGAACACTTTACTGTCCTTGAAGACTCTATTTCCTTGAGAACACATGTGTCATTTTTGGTGATGTCATTAGCCCCTGAGAGACTGGACTGCTGGAGAGAATGTGTGGTGGGAGTGCGCCATGTGTTGGTGGTGGGAGAGGAGGGGCTGTCCAGGAAGAAACATACTCACACCAGTCTACACTCTATAAGTTCTGGATGGGATGTGCCACACTTACTACTGCTTAATTAAATGTAAGTGTGATATTACTGTTTTCATTTTGTCTCCTTCATTACACTGATTCATCTGAAAGCAGGGACCATCATGTCTGTCTTTCATGACTGTATTCCCAGTGCCTCACTGTGCCTGGTACTATAACAGGTGCTCAGTAATACTTGTTGAGTGTGGTTAGTTGAGAATTGATTGCCTTAGAAACAGCTTTTCTAAATATCATACTTTCTTAGATATATTACCTGACCAAAGCTGGAGTTCTGTGATAATTCTTCTCTTTCTGACTGACAGACAGCTGAATGACAGACCAAAGGTACCTAGTACACCACTGATACAGGTCAGAGGAGGACCTGTGTTTGAAGTTTCAAACTAATTCATCAGTATGCTGCTGCCATTCCCCATTAAGTTGTCTAGCCCAGACTTCTTTCCTTGTATGACTGAAAACACATAATTGGATGGCTAATACACACTTCTTGAAGTAACGTATCTAAAACTGAGCTTCTGATCTACATGCCTCAGATCAGCTCCTCCCGCAGAGTTCCCTACCACAATGGACAACGCCATTCTTCTAGTTGCTCAAACCAGAAACACTGGGATCTTCCTTGACTTCTGCCTCTCCCTACACTCCTTACTCGATCCATTGGTAAACCCTATTTATTTTACCCTCAAAGATACTCAGATATTCAGAATCTTACCACATCTCACATTCAGTACTGCCACAATCCAGGTCCAAGCTGCCGTTGTTTCTTATACAGATTATTGTAAATGCTTCCTAATTAGTCCATCTCTCTGCACCTGCCCTTACCTCCCGCATGAACAATCCACCATGATCTTTTTGACTTTATCTCCTACTTTCCTCTCCCCCTCCTTGTTCACTCACTGGCCAGTCATGCTTCTATGCCAGGGACATAGCACTTGCTGTTCCCTCTGTCTGAAATCCTCTCCTTGCCCCCCTGCTGTGACCCCCCTCCCCCACCCCAGTTGTCTGCATGGCTCATTTTCTCACCTCCTTCAGGTCTTTTTTTCAAATATTACCTTCTCAATGGCTATCCCATCTAAAATCTAAAAAGTCCCCCAACACTCTCTAACCCCCTCTTCCATTATGTTTTCCTTGGCACTTATCACCATTTAGCATAGTGCATATCTTGTTATTTTCTCTTCCCATTAAATTAAAGCTCCATGAGGGCAGGAATTTTTAGTTGTTTTGTACATAACTATATCTCTAGTTCCTACAACTACCTGGCACACTGTCCATGGTCAAGAAATATGTGTTAACAGAATTAGCTCCACCGAAATCCTGTTGGGAGGTTGGAAGGTGATTGTGCCTCCAGAAATGATTCAGAGTTTTAGTCATCTCTAGTTCTTGCAACATACCCCACTTCAGAACATTTTTGCAGTAATTTCTGATTGCCATTTAAGAGGTCTGGTTTCTAGAGATGATAGGGCTTTTTCTCCCCACTAACAACTCTCAAACCTATCAGACTAAAGAAGTTTAATACTTAGAAGGGATTCATTTTATATATGAAAATGTGCTATGAATATTTTTCTGGCTGACTTGTAAACTTGCTTTGCTTTTCTGTGAAAACCCCAATTTATAGACTATTTTATTCCATAGAGAACTAACCCGCTAGACTTCTCTAGCTTAATGTAGTTTCTACTGTGAGCCCACACCCCCACAGGACACAGTTCTACCCCTTTTAATGTTCTATGCTTTTTAGGTAGCTAATGATTTGATTTGACCCAAAATATCCTCCATTGATTCTCAGCATTACTGCAGTTTCAGTTTTAGTCAGGAAGTTCAGGTTAAGCTCTATCTCAAAAAATAAAGAGAATGGTTTCAGTAGTAGGAAAAACATACCAGTTTAAGTCTGGAAGGCACAATAGTCATGTAAAATTATGAACAAGGGAAGTCTTTATTTATATGAAGTTTGAAGTTCAGCCAACTCTACCACCCCCTTTTTTTCGCATCTTTCCCTTGCTTTTCCCTTTCCTAAAAATTAGAACTTTGGATTTTTATTGGCTCTTCCAGCATAAAGCACAAATTGAAGACTGTGCAAAGGATAGAATGATTCGACCTGAGAAGCGTATATGATGAGTGGAATGCCGAGAATACTTTTTTTTTTTTTTTAAAGAGTATTCCTGAGTGTTAGCTTATTTGAATACTGACATTTAGTAATGTAGCAGTAATTATAATGGAGTATTTGGTATTAGTGAAGAAGCCCGTGCTCCTTGTTAAGAATTTCTAGGTGGATAGGCATTAACTAATAGGTCCATGACACAAACTGGTGAAAGAATTAAGTCATGGTCCAGCTTTGGTATTGGGCCAAAGCCAGGAAGAAGGGCTACTGCTATTCCCCACCATCCCAAGCTCTTAATTTCTTTGAGACGGTGATGTCTCTGTAAAAATGGTTATTGGCTTTCAGTTTTCCTTCAGTGAATATTCAGATGGATAATGCTGGACTTCACTGTTTGAAGAATATATGGTAAAGGTCAGTTCCCCAATGTGGTTTAGTTTTTGTTGCCAAACCTGGGTAAAAAGGAAAGCGGTCACAAGCTTCAACGAAACTGGCCAGCAAAGGAAAAGGGTATTGATGTTTTAGTTCCAGTGGGACAGCACAGTTGAACACCCATTTGTGTTTCTGCTTGGCAGACTGACCCAGCCAACGTCTGGAAAACCCTGATTTCAGGGCATGACCATCAAGCAAGACATGCGTCCTGACCCTGGGGATTTAGAGAGAGAGTCCTCTTTTCCCAATCTACACTGACTTCTCTGTCTTTTCTCTACTGGATTACTTTGGAACATTCCATTTCAGAACAAGTTTATTTCTTCTGTAAGAAAAAGGCTGAAGGAAAAGGCATCTGATCGTCTGTGTAATTACATGTAATCACATATACTGCTTTGCAGTAACTTTCACAGTTGATCTAGAAATTTGAGAGTTCTCCTTAAAAACATAATTTACTGCAGATACACACTAGTGTTGGCTTCTTTTATGTAATGAGGCACTTGTTAGTTAGCAAGAAATTTGTTATTTTAATAGTCTTATATAGTTGGATTATATTCTAGGGCAAAGGTCATGTCTATTTTCCACTGTAAAATTAGCTTGTTTTAAGTTAGAGGTCTTGTCTTTTCTTAATCATATTTAATCATATGATTGGAAAGTTGCAAAATTCAGTGATTCCCAGTGGGCCTTCTATTTCTTCAATAAACGAGCGAAATGCTGTTTGGTTGGCTGTCACTCAAAGTGCGTAAAACTGCAATGTACTTTCTTCTTCTTCTAAGACCTTGAAATAAACTTTACCTAATAAACTCTTCCTCCAAAGTTACAGCAGTTTTGTATTTGCAAGCATTTAAAAAACTGACTTCTGAAATTAATTTTCCTATAAAATGTCAAGTACCAAGACAAAAGGAAAAGTAGGAAACTTATTGCAAATATATTGTTATTCACAGTCACTATGGAGGGTAGATAGTAGCTTATAGTACATTTTACAGTAAAAATGTCTTTTTTTTTTTTTAAATGTAATTACATGGTTCTAAGTCACCTTAACAAATTCATTGGCACTCGGGTAGGCTGAACTTTGGTACCTTTGCCTTAGCCTTTTCTTTAATGGGTTCTGATTTGAATTGAGTAGTTTTCAGGTTTTTTTCAAATTTGTCCTTGGTATGTGAGGAGGATAGACATAGCATATATAGTTTCTGAAATGACACTGCATGCAAACAATCTGTTTAAATGGGCAAACCATTACTTTATGTCTGAAAGCATATGTTGGAAGTATACTCCGTTCCTTGAACAATCAGAGCAATACATTTTAAGGGAACTTAATAGCCATTATCCCAGAGTTTCCCGTATGTTGTTAGCTGTGCTATGATATGACATCATCACAACATTCAATATTTACTAACCTCAAAGTGAAATAGATGTTAAACTGAACTATGATATAATACTTATCCCTTAGGAATGTAGATTCTAAGGAACTGGCTAGTTGTGAGATTTTATGTTTTCATTCCTTTATAATTACATCTTGACCTAAAGGGCTGGTGTATTCCAGGAGGGTGAGTAATGCTATTCCATATATCCAAGCTGGTTGGGATTTATGATTTCTAAATGTACTATTAAAACCTGTTAAGTCATATTTAAGTCTAGTCAGGTTGCATCTACAATACAAACTGTGGGGAGGAATGAAACTAAAGATTGGTCACAAAAGAATGCAGTCATTTTGCTCCTTTTGTTTTTTAAAGATTTATTTATTTGAGAGAGAGAGAGCGAGAGAGAGCATGCAAGTTGGGGGAGGGGCAGAAGGAGAGGGCGAGAAGCAGACTCCCTGCTGAGTGTGGCTATGCAGGGCTGGATCTCACAACCCTGAGATCATGACCTGAGCGGAAACCAAGAGTCTGATGCTTAACTGACTGAGCCACCCAGGTGTCCTCCATTCTTTTTTATTTAAATTCAATTAGACCAACGTATAGTACATCACTATCCCCCCCTTTTTTTAAAATTCAATTAGACCAACATATAGTACATCACTACCCACCAAACTTACATAGTTTGGACAGGTGAGAATGATGGCAGAAAAGAGCCGCTCTCACATATGTGTGTATTTGGCAATACAGATTTCTGGCAACTGATAGGAAGGTGGGGGGACTCATTCAGTAGAAATAAGAGGGACATGAATGCTTTTACTGAGTTTCTAGCTGGCTTTTGTTATGTATCTTGGGTTTAAATCCTATGACCTAAGATTCTATCCCTCAGCTAATAAGAATTCTCTCAGGAATAAAAACAAGGAGTCACTACACTCTTTATAGATAACATCCTTATATGTAATCCTGACATGGTTTTATATACTATTGAATATTTTAATATACTAGAGTCTTATCTTGAGTAATAAATTATAACATCAAATGTAAATATGATTCACTATGATGTACACCTGAAATTAGTAGATTATTTTATGTTAATTATACTTCAATGAAAGTACTCTTCAAAATTATTTTATTTTATTTTAAGCTTTTATTTTAATTCCAGTTAGTTAACATACAGTGTTGTATTAGTTTCAGGTGTACAATATAGTAATTCAACACTTCCATACAACTCCTGGTACTCATCACAACAAGTGTACTCCTTAATCCCCATCACCTATTTCACCCATCCCCCAACCCCCTCTTCAAAATTATTTTAAAAATGTAATATGATTTATGTAACAGTTATCAACAAACATGGTTAAAGATTGTGTGAGCAAGCTTGAAAAGATAATATACCTACACATTCTGCATGGAGCACTGGGTGTTATGCACAAACAATGAATCATGGAACACTTCATCTAAAACTAATGATGTAATGTATGGGGATTAACATAAGAATAAAAAATTTTTTTCCAAATTAGCATGTAAAAAAAAAAGATAAGATACCTAAAGTTAATCAATGAAATATACGCTGTAAAATGATTACTCTTGAAATAACTCCAGTTACCTTTTATCTTTTTTGGCAAATCCATAGAATTCAATAAGAGTATGATGTAAAATTGTCATTTTTCTCCCCTTTCTTTCTATTTCTGTGGGACTAATAGCAACCAAAGGGAAGAACTACTAATTTAATTACACACACACTCACACGAATATTAAGGGTCTTTTATTCTCTCTTGGGGTGTTTCACAACTACTTGTATAGAAAGAAACAAGGTCCAGTTCTGAAGCTTTAGAACTTTGGTGGTCATGTGGGCTTTTTAACTTTTGAGGAAAATACGTAAAACTCTCCACTGTTTACATTTTGGAGGGATACAAAGGAAAGGAAGAGGGTCTCGGAATTGAGGGTGAGGTTGGAAGTAAGGTTACCATTGACATGTGGGAGTGCCCTGGGTGGGAGAGGCTTCCTGAGAGGAGTGCAGATGGGGGCTTTGGATATGGCTAAATACTTCTCAATTGCATGAGTATTGGGCTTGATTAAAATTCTAAATTTTCTTTGACTCTGTGGCTGATCTCTTGATCTGTTTTCACTCCTGGTTCTACTAATGTGTTTTTTTTTGCCTCCTCTGGGGGTGGTGAGAAGTCTATAAATAATACCTTATGTAGAGCTTCCTCTGATCTCTGCCCTTTGTTCTCATCTTTAGTGAGCTAGGTGAGCGTTTAGCTTTTTCTAGGAAAACATTTTTCAATCATTAAACCTTCGGGTGAAGACTGTAGGAAAACAATTTTTTAACCCCCTCTGTATCTTTTTCAATATCTTTCAGAAGGTTTGAAGTGAGAGAAAGAAGCATTTTTCTTTGGGTCATCATGAATAGCAAAATGATGATGCTTTCGTGTTTTCCTTTACCAGTGTAGAAAGCGTCTGTGCAATACATGGGATATAAAGACTGTCAAATGTGTTTTGTTTTCATTTCCATTACACTTTTAAAAAGTTGCTCTATATTGCCAAGTTATCAAGACATCTAGGAATCTTAGAAAGAAGAAACTATGAAAGTGGGCTGTTTGTTCCATTGCTAAGGTTAATAGGAGATCTGTTATCAGAATAGATGTGTTGTTCACGGAACTTGTGTATTTAAAAAAATTTTTTTAAATGTTTTATTTATTTATTCATGAAAGTCAGAGAGAGAGAGAGAGAGAGAGAGGCAGAAGCAGAGGGAGAAGCAGGCTCCCCGCAGAGCAGGGAGCCCGATGCGGGACTCGATCCCAGGACCCTGGGATCATGACCTGAGCTGAAGGCAGATGCTTAACCGACTGAGCCGCCCAGGTGCCCCACAGAACTTGTGTATTTTTAAACACATGTGGAGCCAGACTTGAAGGGTAAAGTTTCCATTAGAATCTCAATGAGAAGGGAATGTGTGTCAGCTGAGAAATACGGAGTAAGACATAGCCGCATATACTGGCCCCCTTTAAGTGTTAAAGGGGAATTTTATATTCATCTGACCACGTCATATACCATGTTTTTCAAATAATTAAGATAAATATTGGTTCATAACTGATATTTCAACTTACATAAACTTGCCTTGTGAAGTCACAACAGAATTCTCACAATAGTGGTTATTTTTACACAGTGTGGGCTTTCATGAAATTTTGAAATGCACATTTTTCCTGTGTTATTTTAAAAATTTAGCAAAATAATCATTCTTCAGGATTTCATGGTTACATATGGACAGATATAAAACCAAGGATGCTTTGGATCCTTCTGGTTTATTTTCTTTCTCTCTAACACCAGGGGAACACAGTCTAGTGACTGTTTGGTGTGTTTATAAGGGTAATGCAATTAATGATACAATAAACTTTTAAGACTACACCAAAGGAGACATTTTGGAAGTGCTGGTGGGGGTGGAGATGGCGGGCTTGACGTAGCTATTTCCAGAGGAGGTTGGAATACTTTTAATTGCTGTTCATTAATCTCATGTTCCTAGGTGGATTAAGTTTGAAGAAAAAGTGGAACAGGGTGGGGAAAGATGGAGCAAGCCCCACGTGGCCACACTGTCCCTTCACAGCTTATTTGAGCTGAGGACATGTATGGAGAAGGGATCCATCATGCTGGACAGGGAGGCTTCTTCTCTCCCACAGCTGGTGGGTAAGTATGTTGTTTTAAGTTTTTATCATTTTTTTTTTAGCTTTACCTAAGTATCCATGGGTCTCCATTCATGCAGATGACTTCTAGTGTAAGCAGAGTTGAATATTCTATAACATTTATTTTCACTCTTTTTTTTTTATATTATAAGACAAGTAAGGGTTATTGCAGAAGATTTGGAAAATACAGACAAATATTGAGAAGAAAATGAAAAAAAGCATCCATCATACCTCCATAGCCATTGTTAACATTTTGGCATGCTTCCATCCAATTTTTATTTCTCAGTCTTCTCTCTCTTCTTTTACTTTTTTGTGTTATTTTTTTATTGGGATCATAATGTATATGTACAGACTGGCATTCACCTCCTAACCTTATTAGGATAAGGTTAATATTTTGACTAGAGGCTTCCTCTCCCATCCTTGGTTATACTGAACTGGAGGTCTGGAGACTAGATTTCAAGAACTCCGACCTTGGACCTTGCACTGAGCTTCTCTGGGCCTCAGTTTTATCATCTGTAAAATAGGGCTTAAATCCTATGTAAGAAGGAAAATCGTCTAGTTGCTGGGTTGGGGCTGCTTTTGTAGGTGGAAGTCAGGATCCTTTAACTGTATGTAAGAAAGTTTGTGTGGAGCAAGGAGCCAGCAGAACCCTGTGGGCTAGTGACTGAGTCATGTCACATTGGTGCTGAGTATCAGTTACACCACCACCACCAAGTCCCAGAACCTCATGATGCAGGGCTGCATTGCTCTCTTTTGCAATTAGTGTTGTGTAGTGAATGTTAACTCACCATGTTGAACATCTGGGGCACACATTACTACCTCCCAAACAGTAGTCATTGTTTTCATTTTCTAACAAAAGCCTGGACTAAACTGCCTTATTACCAGTCAGATCCAGGTATGCTGAAGATCATGTTTTTCTCAAAAAGGAGTGCAGGGGCTCTGTGTGGCATTCCTAGGAAAATTCGTTAGCTAGGTGACCACTGGACCTATATGGATGACTACACTTTCCCAAGGGGCCTGCAGGGTGCCTCATGTGGGATTATGGGGAAGAGGATGTGGATTGTGGCCCCATAGAAAGTGACCAGTGTAAAATTCTTGTGTGATTTCAGACTTACTACAAAATTTATTTGAATATCTGGAGCCAAAAGGCTTGTCTATGGCTTTTGTGTGTGTGTGTGTGTGTGTGTGTGTGTGTGTTATAGACAGTGGGAAAGAGATAGCATTTGTTTTGGAAGAAAAGATTAGTTTCCAAAGGAGGCATATATCTTCCTGATGTATATGTAACTGATTCTTCAGAGAGCTTGTTAGTTCCATTTGCAAAGAAGTCCTACACTTTTTATAAACCCAAGGTGCTTAAGGTATAAGTAGAGAAGGGGGAAGGGCTAATGTGAAGAAACTGGGTGGACAGAATTAATTAGTTCATGCATTTATTCAACAGTGGTGCATGAGCTTCTGCAACGTACCAGACATTGGTCTAGGCCCTGGAATTAGGTTTGCAAATCTGTCACTTTGTAAATGGGGTAAGTTACAAATCCGCATCCACATAGTTAGAAGATAATGTAGGAAATAATCTCCATGTAGAATTTTTCATATTTGACAAGGCAAGTGAGGCTGAAAATGGGTGTTTGGATATATTCTTGTGCCCAAGGAAGATGATCCCATCTACAAAGAAGCAAACAGAGGGATGGTTTTCTGGGTGATTTATTTTACTGCAAAGGAGATTGTTACTCAAAAAAATATCATGGTTAGCAGAAACCCGTCCAGTTTTTGAGTGAGAATTGCAATTTGTGTGTGTTTAGACTTTAAGAACTAATCTGGAGTGAAAATGTCTGAAATTAGACAAGTTGAAAAAATAAGTCAGAATGCATGAATGCTGGGTAAAATGGAAATTAAACTTGTGACTGGGCAAGATATAGGCAACTTCGGGGGAGAAAATATGTGTTGTGGTTTAAGGGTCACTAGAAAGGTTCCAATATTAAGAAGGTAGGACTTGGGTTTTTCTGTAAAACTGTCTTTGGGGTCTTTAGTACCAGCAGGAGCCATCTCAAGGAGCTTTTGTTCATCAGCAATTGACTGATCTTTTCCATGCACTAGAAGACAGAATCTCACATTATATTGGAGCCTTGTTAGCCAATGGCCAAAGAAAGAGGTTCTGGTATTCACTAGATTTGAGAAAGGTTCATTAAGCATGTTAAGTTCTCACTTTTAGTTTCTATTACTTTTTATTATCAGTTATATCAGTTATTATCAGTTTTTCCTCTAACCACCATCTCTTCTAAAAATTGCCATTATATTTTAAAATTAGACACCACCAGGTCACTTTGAAGTACCATCACTCATTCTGGAGCTGATAATACAGAAAAACAATTCAGAGGCAAATAACACACATTAGAAGAGGAAGGAAGGGAGGGAGGGAAGGAGGGAGGAAGGAAGGAAGGAAGGAACTGACGGAGGGAGGGAGAGAGGAAGGAAAGGGATCAAATTTACAGGAGTGGAGAGAACATGTTTGAAAGAGTGTAACTGTCTGAAAAAAAAAATTTTAAAAATCCTCAAAGAATCAAAGCCTTATAGAGGGTTAAAACACATGAAGGAAAAAAAGCCCTAATTTCCTTTTAAATGACAGAAGATGGCACAGTAACTTGAAGAATTGTTGTCATTATTTATTTGGTTATGAAAAACCCTTTTCTAGCAGAGGTGAAGTGGTTGCTTTGTTCTGCATCATACTGGTAATTCGGAGTTGAGAATTATGTACAGCTAAATCTCTAAGGTGCATCTCCCCCTTCACTGCATTTTTTTATCTCCACAAAAGAGAAGAAAAAGAAATAACAGTGATTATACAAACAAACAATAGGATGGTTTTTATCTTCTGTTGCAGTGCACCTGCCCCTCCTTTCGGTGGCTGGCCTGGGAGGCAGCCTCCCTCTGCAGGTGCGGAGCCATCACCATGTGACTGCTTAAGCAGGTGCTACTTCTCACGCTTACATACAGCATTCAGCCTCATTCTTGTTCTCCTCAGGACACCTCCTTGGTTTCTTCGTGGAGAAGCCCTTTTGAATGCTAATAAAAAAATTTGTCTTGAAAGTAATTAAAGGATAAAACAACATTTTCATGGATTATTTTAATAGCTTGATTATTACTATCATCATTATAATCCTACAATTAAAGAGTGACATTCACAAATGCAGGCAAGTACATGAGAATTTTCCTGCCCTCCTAAGTTAAAAAAATTGATAAGCCATTTCAGGTATTTTATTATGATGGGAAATGGATTAGGAAAATGTAGCTCTATTTTTGGAGTTCTCATTTTTATATTTAAAGGCATTACTGAGCTGTGCATGTTGGCAGATGTGTTAGTCATGTTGTTTCTTGCTTTTAACACCTTTTATATTTTCAAAATGGCAAAGTATTTATTTTTTATAACAAAACTAATGTTCATTTCCAAATAATCCAGAAAAATAGAACACACAAAAATCAAAATCCCACCATTCACGGCTACCCTCCCAGCAGTTTTTCTGTACATCTGTTTACACATGTGAAATTTATTTTATAAATGGTATCATACTATAACACTTTAATCTGCCCTTTTTAATTTAAAAACTTAACGTGAATTTCTTTCCACGTGATTAAATACAAAATGTAAACATTTTGATGGCTGCAAAATATTTAGTAATCTATTATTGGGCATTTAAGTTGCCTTCAAGTTTTTATTTTAAAGAATAGAAGTGAACATTTTTATTAGACTTCTGTGAAATTGTTTACTTTTTTAGTATAGATTTCTAATGGTGAAATATCCAAAGAATTTGAACATATTAAAGGGTTTTGTTTATGTTATTTGCCAAAAGGCCTTCAGGAAAGGTTGTACTAGTTATTAATGTAATCGTCAGGATATGGGGTTCCCTGTGGCACCCCCCTTCACATCACTGTGGGTTGCTCATTTACATTTTGCTACTTTCATAGATTTACAAAATCTCGTAATTGGTGATATTTATATAAACTTGTTTAAATTGTTTTTGTTAGTCCGGAAGTTTAATCTTTCTTGGGCCTTGTATTTCTTTTAAAAATGTTTGTCACTTTTGGCCATTTTTTTTGTTGCGTGAACACCATTCTGTTGGTTTGCAGAAGCTCTGGATATATCAATTTTTTTTTTTTTTGTCTAAAGCTTACTTCTTTCCATAAAGAAAAATACTTTGTGGTATGAAAAAAGATGTAAACTGTGAGTCAGAAAACCGGGTTCTACTTGGGGGGTTGTGTCTCTAGTTAGGCTATAGCTGAGGGCAAGTAAACTTTTTTGTCTTTTGCCCTCTCTCTTCCGATCTGTACAACAAGAAGTTGCAAACTTGGTGTTTCCTGAGGTTTCTTTTGGTTCCATTCTCATCTACAGTTGGCACGTTCTCTCCCAATTGGTAGTGTTTGTGGGATTTTGAACACTGAAGGCTTAATTTCAGTGTAGCTGTAAAATGTTACCCCCCCCTTTCCTTGAAAGGTTTTGTAGTTCGTGCTTAAAAAAATCGCTGTAATGTGGGCCGTTTTATGGAAACTTAATGAAGGGCATAAGCCCCAGAGATGTCTTAACCTCTTCTCACTGGTGATTTCCAGGCATTAGTAGCAGAGGACCTATGTGCGGATAGGTCTGAGATTACAGGGGAAGGCAAGCATAGAGGGAGGCCCTGCCAGGAAGGGTAGATAAGGAACACTTTAATCCACAACCCTGGAATTAGAGTAGGAGCTTGATAACATGTGCCGCAGATACGCTGGGGCTGTTTGTTTATTTTTATAGTTCTTCTGTAAAATGGACCTTCCCCACTGAGCAAGACTTCAAGGGAAAGCACAGGAGTAGCACCTAATTATTTTACTATGGAACAGAGGGTTAACTGTAATTACAGGATCAGTTCTGAGAGTTTCACTGAGAAGGGTTTGTGCAGTTAAAGACACTCAGAGCTAAAGGCCACTCTCAAACCAAAACATTCCTATGGGAGAAATTCTCCCTGCCTTGTCCAAGCTCCCCACCAAGTGGCCCAGTGTTATGTGACATTTATGGCCTCTGTGTAAGATGTGTGACGGAAAATCCTGGATTCAGCCTCCTCTTGGCTTCCAGGTAGCTGCTTGTATACTATGTAAGTTGTCAGTGTCTAGCTATAGGCTGTCAGGCCAGTTCTTCGGGTGCTTCCTGTTAAGATGGTCTTCCGGGAGGTACAGTTATGCCCCAGCAGAGTCCCTGGAACATCTGTAACTTCTCTTAGGAGATGTTATTATCCTACCAGTTCCATCCCTTTTTTCATCAAACTTTTACAAGAGAAGAGCTTTTGTTCTCATCTCCCCTTTTTAAAAAAAGATTTATTTGAGAGAAAGAGCACGTGCACATGAGCAGGAGAGGGGCAGTGGGAGAGGGTGAGAATTTCAAGCAGACGCCCTGCTGAGCATGGACCCTGAGACCATGACCTGAGCTGAAATCAAGAGTCGGATGCTTAACTGACTGAGCTACCCAAGTACCCCTCTCATCTCCACTTTTGTATACTGGGAACTTTACCCAAGAGGAGAATGTTGAGATGTGCTAGATGCACTCATATACCTGAAAAGGTAGGCATGGATCCACTCATTGTTACGGTTCTATGCTGGGGACAAGAGCTCCACCTGAATACAATGAATGAGGTAATGTCCTGTCACTGCATATCTTGTGTAGGTTCTGTAATGATTCGTCCAAATCCCTATTCTGGACAGAAGAAATGTCGACCTGTCATGTGACATTAGAGAAGGATGCACCAGGCTACATGCCATACTGTTGACATGCTGACTTGTCAGAAAGAGGATTTCTTCTTTTAGAGTAAAACTTGTTCTTTAGCAGAGCCACCCATGGAGCAATTTCTGTGAAACGCAGTTATCTTTTCCAATTAAAGCCATTCTAAAAACAAGAACTAATAGAAATTATAACTTTTTTGTAGTAAGACTAAAATTTTATATTGAATTCTGGTCAGTTTATATTTTAAAATGATTAATGGAATATATTGAAAAGGCTTTTGTTGGATCCAAATAAGAAGAATAGCCTCCCTTTTTAGAAAAGATGAAGGCATAGTTTTGTAGTTTAGTCTTTCTTTCATTGGATTAATTGGTGTTCAAATAACCTGATATGGGGAACAGTATTGTTTTCCTTTCCTTTGTCCTATATTTTAAGGAAAATATATCATTACAGAAGAATTTGGGGAAATAGATCTAATGTTACTACATTAAATTCTGCATACTCTCTTCAAGTTTTTTTTTATATCATTTATATTTTTGGCACACTTGATATGATAGAGTACATGAAATTTAAAAAATTTTTTTTTTTTTGCTTAATTGAAAAAAGGTAAATTACTGACTTACTGTGTTATTCATAGAAGAATGTGATTAATGTGAATTCACTATTAACTGGTATTGAAAAAAAAGGACAAAATGATTCTTCCTCTCCAAACGTATAATTCATAGTGGAATATTTATAACTCTCTCATTAATACCAGAATCTCTGTGTCCTGAATCTTTACCCTTCATACAAAGAGGGAAGTTGGAAATTTGGGAAATACTATGTTGATAGTAAGTCTGAGGATGGTGTCCATAAAGTTGGGGTAAAAAATTAACTTTGTGATCTTGTGACTGAGTTTTGCTTTTTGTTTTTCTTTTGCTTTGTTTTTGTATCAGAGATGATTGTTGACCATCAGATTGAGACAGGCCTATTGAAACCTGACCTTAAGGATAAGGTGACCTACACTTTGCTCCGGAGGCACCGGCATCAAACCAAGAAATCTAACCTTCGATCCCTGGCTGACATTGGGAAGACAGTCTCCAGTGCAAGTAGGATGTTTACCAACCCTGATAATGGTAATGCAGGGCCAAACAGCTGCCACACTCTCTTACCTTTCTCACTCACCTTTCCTCCATCTCCCGTCATTGGTTGTTTTTACCCCTCTCCGTAGTTCTTCTTTCCTGAAGCTCATATGCCACAGCCATTTCCTAATGACACTTTTATCCAGTTGGGCAGGTTTGCAGTCCTGTTGGAAAGATTTCAGCAGTTACTAAGGCTGCAGATGCCAACATGCCTTGCTTGCTGCCGTATACATCTAGTCTGATTGACTAAGATGGTTTGGTAATATCACCATCATGAAACAACTGAAAATTTCAGATGAGTCATCAAACTTGTAGATTTTTTAGTATATCAAAGAACATGCTTTTGAGTTGGCGGTGTGTCAGAATTAGGAGGATAGACTGAGATATGAACAATGCTCTGAATTCTAGTATCATAAAGTGTTTGCTAGGTATGTGAGATGGTGTCTACTCTCTAAATCATTATTTATCCAAGTAAGGCTCAATATTAAATTTATTACTTAATAAAGTCTAGGCCTATAAAAAAAAAAGGAAAAGAATAGTCTGCTCTTTTGTTATATGATAGTGATGGTTAGATGTGAGAATAATTATTCAAGGTGGAATACTACCCTATTATATAGTAATAGGAAAGGTACTGTGTGTTATTTATACTCTGTTGCATTTAGCAGAGTTTTCTGTAAAGTATCTATCTTTTGTATCATTCTCTTTGTTTCAAATACATTTCATGGTTGTGTATAATCTGAGAAGGGAGAAGTTAATTTCCAGGAAGTATGGAAAATGAAAGCATGACGGGCAGTGTTGCTGAACATTGGGCTGGTAGAACCAGGTCTCTCTCATCCCACCTTGGTCTTTTTTAGTATTAAGAGAAATGAGTAGATAAGGGAGCATTTAATTCATTGCCTTCATCTGTACTTTCAGAATAGGGTAAAATATTTTGCCATGGGAAAGGTGGACTAAATGAATTGTATAAACTGAATTCTAACTTAGCCACTCCATTTCTGGAAATTGAGTTTTCTGACTTAATATTAAAACTAATGGTTGGGGGAAGAGAACTTACTGTTAGCAGACTTTCTCTGGTGTATTTTTTTTTTTTTTTAAAGATTTTATTTATTTATCTGAGAGAGAGAATGGGAGACAGAGAGCATGAGAGGGGGAGGATCAGAGGGAGAAGCAGACTCCCTGCTGAGCAGGGAGCCCGATGCGGGACTCAATCCCGGGACTCCAGGATCATGACCTGAGCCGAAGGCAGTCGCTTAACCAACTGAGCCACCCAGGCGCCCTGGTGTATTTTTTGAACCATTCCTTATTGTAGTATCTTAATGAGTGTCTAGTCATTAAGTAGAACCAAATGAAAAGTTTAGTTTTATTGAATGACTTATACATTGATTTAACTGCTACCATAATTTTTTTTAAAACGCAAAACAAGTTATAAATAAATAAAACAGAAGCGCTCTTTATAAAAAGCGTTCACAAAAAGAAGAATCTAATCTAGAATATTCCTAATACAATTTGATGGTTCTATCATTACCTGCCATATTGCTGCTATCTGGAAATGTTTTATTTTTTGAATATGTCTTTTGCTTCTTTCCTTCTTTTTTTCAATTGTATTTTTGAAGAGCTTAATGGCTGGAAATGATATGGGATGAACAGTGGGTTACAACTGATGTCACAAAGCGGCCCTGTTTTTAAAATTATGGCAACTAAAGTAAAAGTCTTTTATGCTTTATTTCTTATCCTCTTCCTCATTAAATGAAAAATCATGATTTGGAGATTAATTTTTTTTTTTTTTATCATGAAGTTGGTACTTATTGTTAAAGAAGCAAGAAAGTGCATTGCTTTCAAGTATTGATATATTTGCAAAGAGAAGTGGAATGACTATGGAAGAATGAGGGTGCTGTCCACCAGTCTGGTCTGAGCTTCCTTTTCATGAAGTGCAGGCAGAGTAGAAATTAAGAACAGATGGATCTTGGAGGCCAGTATTTTGTGTTTTAGGAGAAAGTATTTGGATCTGGAATACAACTGATATGTTGATATCATCCATCATTCAATCTTTTATCCTATCTTTAGATCTTTGTACTTCAGAGCAAAGTTGCAATTGCCTTTGTCATTCACCGTTCACTTGTGAAATGTTATATACGCTGGGCAGAAAGCAAATAGGGAGCACAATCAGTTCCTTTCCAGCTCTTCAGTGGATCAGCTTACACCCTGAAGCGTGGAGTATGATTAGGCCTTTTTAGACATGTTATTATTGGCCTTTGTGTTACCTAACTCCTTTTAAATATCCAGAGGCAAGATTTGACTTTGAGAGATTCTATAGTAATGACTTTCATGTACCTCTAAGGTGCGTTATTATAAATTATCAGATGACAAATTTTTGGTTTTCTAAAAGCACGTTTTCTTATTTGCAAGTTTATACAGTTAGCTTTATATATTAGGGTTTAATTACTCGATATCTTTAACAACCATGAAATGTTGTTAGAATAAATTTCTAAAACAAAGAATTACATAGTTGTGGCTACTATTTTAATAAGTGAGAATCTTATATCTATTGTTGTTGGCGCTAGATTCCAAACTGTATCCCCATGTAAAATCTAGATAAACTTCAGTTACTTTAGTCTTCTGTTATAGGCTAGAAAATAGACATTGTTTGCTTTAGTTATGATAGCAACAGTGCAATTAATAGCTGAAATTTATGGAGATACTTTAGAGTTGGGATTTTTTTTTCATTTCCCAGTGGTATGCTGGAGCTACTTCTATCCACTCATAGGAGCCAATCAGGAATTTTGCAAGCCAGTTGTTTAAACACAGCTACCATTAAAAATTAAATTATGTACACATACCATTAAATAATGATATTAAAAACAAAGGCAATTACTCAAAATTCATCATTTCCTACTTATTTTATTGCATTGTACTGGAATTTACACTCTTCATGTTGTTAACATCTATTGTGTATATATGGTGGAAATACTACAAAATGGTGTGTAGTCACCTCTTCCCAACTCTGTGTTCAGTGACATCATTTTGGTAGCTTGACCTAAGCTGTGGTGGTAGCATTTACACCGTAGAAATCAGCAAATTCAAATCAGGACCTAATTTACTG
Organism: Mirounga leonina; assembly: GCF_011800145.1. Classification (NCBI taxonomy): domain Eukaryota; kingdom Metazoa; phylum Chordata; class Mammalia; order Carnivora; family Phocidae; genus Mirounga; species Mirounga leonina. The sequence goes on along the minus strand of NW_023270323.1, from coordinate 24,761,927 downwards.
TTTTGTCACTTGTCTGTAGGCTTTAAAAAGTGATGGAGAAAATGCTAATAGTGCAGATTAAATTGAAGTGTATAGTGTCTATGGCCATTGCCTAGTCAGCTTGAGCTTTTAACAAATTACCATAGACTGGGTGGCTTAAACAACAAGTATTTATGTCTCACAGCTCTGGAGGCTGGGAAGTCCAAGATCAAGGTGCCACAGATTTAGTTCTTGGTGAGGGCCCTCTTCCTGGTTTGTAGATGGTTGCCTTTTCATTGTGTCTTCACATGCCAGAGGGAAATCTTTCATCTTTCTCCTCTCTCTTTTCATAAGGGCGTTAATCCCATTCATGGAGGCTCTGTCCTCATGACCTAATTTCCTCCCAAAGGCCCCACCTCCTACTATCACATTGGGTGGAAGGGTTAGAATTTCAACATATGAATGAATATTGGGAAGATACAAACCTTCAGTCCATAACAGCTTTTAAAATGTGAAGAGCACGAAGAATCCTGTAAATACTTGTCCAGTATTCAAAAACTATTATCCAATTTAGCAAAGGAGTCACCCACATCATTGAGGAATGAGTGAAGTCTGACATATGTCTTCATTGTTTCACTTTTGTCCTACTTGTTAACATATATGATAATGAATGTTCAACAAGGATGTTGCAACTATGTTTGGTCGCCAGTTGAAACCATAAGTTGGCTATTGCTCGAGGAGTTTGGTAAAGTTAACAAACGCATTCTATGAGAATCAACTGACTATATGCAATTTACAATAGAATATTATATATTTTATTATTACTTGTATGTGTGCTGCCTGTCCTTTATATCAATAAAATTTACTGTACACACACACACACGCACACGCTTTTTCCCTGGAGAGCTGGTTTTCTCAAACATTTAGCAGCATACCCACTAACAGCCCACCACTGTCTCTCTGTAGCTAAAGATTAACTAAAGATTAGCTAAAGATTAACTCTCATTTTTTAGGGTCCCAATGTAGCTTTGGGTTCAAGATAATTTAGTGTTTTTAAAAAAAACTGAAAAAGATTTTTATTCGTAATAAATCAGGAAAGAATCAGGCTAGCTTCCAAGATGTTCATTATTGTGAAATTACTACTTGTCTGAGACATCTGTGAGTTGTGATGGACATGTCTGCCAGGTACTAAATTTTAGGCAAGTGCTATAATTTCCCAGTATATTAATTGAGGCATTTCTATGGAGTTAGTGTTAGGTTTTCATTTCCTCTGGTGTTAGATTTTCCTTCACTCACTCTTTTTCTTACTATTATTTTAGCTTGAGCCATATGAAATTGCCATCTCATAGGTAAAATTAAGTTGACTGTCAGCAATTTCATATAGTTCTACTTAATAATTTGGTTTGAGATACTTAGATAATCTATATTATTGTAGTTTACTATGAAAGAATAACAAGTAAGTCTAGGAACATTCCTTGGTAGCATTTGAAAATCAAGTAAGATGTATTTCATTTGCTCTTTATTAGAAAGCGAAAGTAAAGTTTATACTTAATTGGTTTGTATTCAAAATATTTACTAAGATGTTTATGACAAGGTTACCTGATAACTGTTTTAAAGGATCATGGTTTGTAGAAGGATCTGATTTTTAAAAAACATCACTTACTATTTAAATGGATACTTTTGATATGTAGTATCTAAGTTTGTAAGAGATGAATGAGACCTGATTCAAGGACGAAAACCAACTAGGAACCTTAATTTGAGTACTCAGCTTGCACCACCTTTGTGGAAATTTGGGCAATGCCATTATCAATTTGTCCCTGTTTTTTTTCCCCTGGCTTCTTCATTTTTTTTACCCCTAGACTGTCATAGAAACCTGTTCCTTACTCTCCATTGTCTGTGACTATACATGCCCTTTTCTGACGTGACTTTGGTTATCCAGTTAAACCTAGACTATGAATTTCATTTTTTTCCCAATCCAATTTCATGACCCCATTTTTCTTTAGTTTTTTTTTTTCAATAAAAAGTTAGAAAGCTAATTTAGTACTTAGTTACATGTCTGTAAAACAGAGATAATGAAAATTAAATGAGATAATAATATGTAAAATGTTTAAAATGGTGACTGGCACATAGTAATCAAACAAATCACTCCACAAAGCACAATTAGGGAGGAAAAGTCTCCTACTGAGTAAGAGTGGTTTCTGGAATGATATTTGCTCTGTAGCTTATTCACTGGGAAGAGACTCATGGATTTAGTGCTGAGTTATTGCCTCTGCCCTTTGGTATTGGTAGCTAATACCGAAGGGGATATGAGAGAGGAAGAAGCCCTTTCCCATTACAGCCCCTTACGAAGAAGAGTCTTTCTCCCTCATTCATTTTACTCTTTGCTAAATGGCTGTCAGGGAAACCCTAAACCGCGCTGAGAATCCAAGACTTGCTAAAGCTGCTCCAGCAGGCAGGTGAGGTGTGGGCCAAGGTCGCAGCTCCAGAGCCAGGGCGGCTGGTTCTTGCGCCTCACCCTGCTTCCTCCATGGTTTTTTCCTGTCTACACTGTGGCCTCTCTATTGATAGGGATCCAGGCCTTGTTCCTGATTGAGCCTCTGGGTTTTATCTTCAGTTTGCCACTTTTCTCCCCCCTGTCAGATATGAGAAATGTGATCTATTTGCTCCCACCACTTACTGCCATCACTTACTTTCTCCCTGGATTTCTCTTTTCATTGTTACCTACCAGGTTGGATGCTGCTTCCCCACTAGCTCTCACACTGCTTCTTCTGACAGAAGCTCACAGCACCTTTAGATATTGAAAAAAGTATCCTCTGCTGCTGTTACTTACAGTAATAGAGACCGTGGTTAGCAACATAGAACAAACAATGGAAAGAAATCAACTTTTTCGTTAATAGTAATTCTCGGCCCCATTGAAAAGTAAGTGGGATTAGCTAGGTTCTTGTTACTTTGCATCTGATTTGAGATTAGGCGTATTCAAGCTTTTTGGTTTGGATGTTAGATCAAGCTGCCTAGATATTGGCACACAGTCGATCTGGCTGGGACCACTGCCAGGTTTGGCAGCTTTCTCAGTCCCTTTAGAAATTCTTCGCTTTTTGTCTGGGTTTTGGATTCTGGTTTTTCCCAATTGTTTCTGGCTGGGTTGTTCTACTTTGTAGCTTCCCCTTCCCTGTACCCTTGAATTCAGACCTGGTCCCTGAATCAATGGGTAAGGCAGGCATTTCTCTGACTTCCCTCAGGGGTTCTGTTCCTCTGAAGCAGGCCATCATTTTCTCCAGTTCTGAGATGGGTCAGTCAACATTTTGTTTCTCAGGCTCACATCACCTTAAAATGAGAGTCCTCTTCCCAGGTGCCTTTCTGCATACAATCAGCTCTCTCCCAAATCCAACAGCACACATCCATCTGTTTTGTTCAGGGCTCTAATTCTGCATTCATTTGCACAGCACAGATGAATGTCCTGGCCAGTACCCAGTGAATGATCAAGCTCTTCTCAGCCTCAGATTAAATGAACCAGTCCATGGAAAGTTTCTAGAAAAGTGCCTCAATATTCCTTAATAATAGTAACTTAGTAACAGTAATATTTCTAATTCATCTATCAGATACCGCTCTTATTTCCTTTCCCTTCCCTAGGCAGGTGACTGATCTTCCAGATTTATAATGTTCAGATCTTTAAATAAACAATAACATATTTTTCCAAGAGTCTTTTTCACCCAAGTGTCCATTAGTCTGTTCTGCTATTTATGGCAATGAAGAGTCAGGCTTAAGAGATACATAACACAAGTGAGTATTTCATTTTTGACATTAAAGGCCTACTTTATAATCTTCTTCTTGGAGACATGGTGCCATCTTTTCTAAAGGCTTCATACTAGTCCTGGACTAATACTTAGTAGTAGTGTGATTTTGAGCAATTTACACAATATCCTTGAGCCTAATTTTTTTGTATCTGTAAATAAAGGTAGTAGTGTCTTATTCTATTCATTCAACCAGGAGTAGATGAGATCTTTTTGTGAAAAGTATTTAAGAAGCATAATGTGAGATACCACTGTAAGGAATGGCTATTGAGGAATACTTAAAAGAGCAGATTTAATGCCTTTCACATTTAAAACCAAGGACAGAGACTCAATTCACCACTATTATTTTGTACTCTGTTATTTTTTGTGCCTCTCATTTTTTTCTCCTCCCACTACTCCATAAATGAAAACATTCTTGGAGTTTTATTTTTAAAGCAGTATTACTTTCATAATCAATTTTAGAGACGCCGAATAATACATAATGAGGTCTCACTTGTGGGCTGTATAATATTTTCAATTAGGATATAAAGATTGATCAATATGCCTGAGCAATGACAGTTGTTAGCTATTAATAAATAATATATGTATAACAGGATGTTACCATGAAATAAACATATTTTTACATTTTATTAGTTGGCAGTCCACAGTCAGGATCTCTGATGGAGTAAAGGAATGGAATGATCCTCTGTGTCATACCCTACCACCTGCGGAAAAGTGATGTACTTAAGGGGCCCTTAACTGATTTGCTCTTGCCTCCCCTGGGTAGTTGTCTTCCCAGAGATCCTTGATAGGGACACCTTTGCGAAGTCTTGTTTTCCCCAGCCTCATCTTTCTCTAAGAGCAGATAGGAGAGTAGGTATAGATCTGGGACCCCGTCCTGTCCTGTCTTTACAAAAGACAAACAGAAAAGGAGAGGGAAGGACAGGAAAACGTGAAAAAGGAGGGAAGGTGAAGAGGAGATGTGAGTACCATGGACTCCTTACCTTGTCTTCCCAAAGGAAGAAAAGGCGGGAATGAAATCCATGTCTGCCAAGAATGATTAAGTGTGCCCCATCTACTCAAGCCTAGTTTTGGTACAAATAACAAAGGGCAAAAAGGAGATCTGTTCGCCAGGTTTATGAGCCTGATATCTTAAAAATCACATTTTGAATTTAAAGTTGAGTTAAATTAGGCCACTGTTTCTGTCTTTGATATTTTCCGGCACCCTTGAGGTTGCTGAGCAGAGGAAGCGTCATTCCACCAGCGATGGTAGTGGCAGCCGCAGGGGTATCTCCTGTTAACTGAGCACTTACTATACACCAGGCATTGGCCTCCATGATGTTGCTAATGCATATATCACTATTTCTGTTTGCATATGAAAAACCTGAGCTCAGAAATGTAACATAATTTGCCCAAGCGTAAAAAGATGGCGGAACCTAGTGTGCTTAATAACAATATGCTAATTAACTACAAACAGTAATGAGCTTCCTCAGCCATAATTTATTTCCCACACATCAGTGGAATCCAGGTCTTTTACTTCATGTAATCTTGTGACGTTGAAGGGATCTGGAAGTCAATCTATGTCTAGGCAGGAATACACTCCAAACGTGGCAGTTGGATGTCTTTATTGGCTTTCCAAATGGAGATTTCTAGGCAGCGTATTTCATGCGTATACAGGTAAGATGCAGCTATACTCTTGGGTTAAACTTTTTGGCTAAATAATTGTGGAATGCACTATACATGCTCAATGACTACTTTTTTAAAAAGTTTTTATTCAAATTCCAGTTAGTTAACATACAGTATAATATTAGTTTCAGGATGACTATTTGAACATACAACATTGCAATCCTAAAAGAGTGCCAAAACTTTAACATGAGTAAAATCTATTTTTTTCTTAATAGGATTGTTAAAAACTCATTTTGAGGGAGAGATTTTGTTTGTTTGCTTTGTTTTTTTGTCTTTTGGTTTTTGTTTATTTGCATGATTCAAGTAGGGACACCCTCACTGGAATAGATTAGGATTGATGGTTGTGGACAAGTTGATCTCAAGGGTAACATGAATCATTAAAAAATCTCACTACACACACCTTTTTCTACAGTGTAGATATTGCAGACCATCCCTCTGAAATCTTTAGAGCTGTAGGTCTTTAGATCTTTCCTCATCAAGTCACAGTAATATAAACCAATTTCTACCTTGTTTATGCCTAGAGTCAGGCAAAGTGATTTGGAAGAGAATATGTAAGATCATAGCAAAGCTGTTTATTTTGAACCTTAAGTGTAGAAGAGGTACAGTGAAAGCATTATTTGGGAAAGGCATACATGATATGTCATTATCATTGTATAATTATAGAAAAGTTCGGCTCCAGATTTGGGAACAACTTTTCAAAATTGTATCTTTGAAGTAAATTTGTGAAGAGAAAAAACAACGCAACATGAAAGGGTTATGGAGTTTGTATCTCTTCCTGCACAGAAGTACACAGAGGGTCCAACAAATCAAAATGTTGGAATTTGCCAACATAAGTCATGGATGCGGTGAGCCTCCCAGTTTTCATGAGAGTAAGCAGCCAGATGGCTCCAGTCGGCTTTGCTAAAACACAGGTGCCAAGTCTCTATGGGCAGTTTCACTTTTCATGCCTGTCTTTGGAGCCAGGTTCTTTGCTGGTGTGTGCCAGGCTCCATTCCACCGTCCCCTTGATGGTGCTGCTCAGCATCAGTGGAGGCTGTAGATGCAAAAAGGACTTTCCAGCTTTAGCTCCCCACAAATAACACACTGACGTCGTGGGAGGAGTCGTGGAGAGAGAAGCTGTTGGGGAAGGTTAGTGATCAGCACCTGAGTTTCAGAGCAGCTAGCTCCCTCTTGTACTCACTTGAGGGGCAAGCCCTGGTATCAGGGATAAAATTTTGGGTAGCTTCACACTGCTCAGAAGCTGAAGTACGTGAACGTTCTTGGGAGTTAACTTTGCACTCGACCGAATTTCAGTCGGTCCTCACTCAGGCCTAGGTAAACAGCTGTGGTTGTCCCCCACCTCTCGTTTCCTTCAGCTAAGTCGGCTGGAATATTGGCTCTTGAAGCAGATCACTCAGTTGTCAAAAGGAATAGGAGGTGAGACTTGGTCAGTGTGATAATATATGTTTCTAATTGCCTCCTTCTTGACAAAAGCAATTTTGGAATGATCTCGACTGATTCATTTCCCTTTTTTCATTTTTCTTAGTGCAATAAAAACTTGCAAAAAAGTTCAGTTATGGGAAACAATTAAAAATTCAGATTGCAAAGAGAAGACATCAGATTTGCCTCAAACAGGTGCGGGCACAGATGGCCTGCTCACAAGTCCTGGCTTTATTTACAGCTTTTAAACACAGACAGATAAATTGACAAAAATGTTTCTAGATTTTATAATGTGCCGAATGCCCAAATTTGGCCATAAACTTACATTAACTTGTAAATGATTCCATTCAAAACTTGACCTCCCAAGTCACCAGTAGCCTTAAAAAGACTATTTGTCTGCCCTGTTATTTGCACACTTGTGTGACTAGATTATCTAATCTTTGCTTTTGGTTGGATAGGCTTTGTTGCCTTGATTATTTACTATCTCTCATATTAAAATTCTCTTAAATCAAATTGTATGTAGTCTGATGGTTAGATAGTTCCTATCTCATTGTTCCTTGAAGGACAATTATGCTGCCTATTTCTTGGTAGCCTTGGACTGAGGTATTTGATGAGAATAGCAGAATAGATGACATGAAGCCCAAATGAAATTATCCTGAAGCAGAAGTTCGTGGTGCTCTCCAGCTGATGAAAAATATCTAGAGGAATCATACTATGCATTTAGCTTGCATCGTTAATCTGTCTTTGATTTGGTCCAAGATTTGGCATGGGTGCACTGAATATTAAAATTATAGTGAAGTAACTATTAAAGGGCACCAGAAATTGAGGACTAACACGCATTTCTGAATTGGTTCATATTAAGGCATCGATTCATCTATATCCCGGTCTCATATTTCTGAAGGGCTGAAAAACAGAGGCAAAGGAAATTGAAAAACAGTTCTATGTTCATCAAGGAAAATATTTCAGAAGTGGAAGTATGAAATGTTGCTTTCTGCATTTCTGTACAAGATCCGTGGAAGGGTCTGTAAGGTAGATCATAAGAAAGCTCCTTACTAATACAACCCCCTGCCCCCTGTGCTTTACCGAACTGTGTGTAGCTTCCCTCTGTGTGTGCTTATGTGGTGCAAAATTATTAACAGTCTTGATCTTACATCTTAAGATTAGTGCTCGTTATGTAAATCTTTTTTCTGGATACAATCCATGTTTTGTGTATTAGAACTGCAGGGCGGATCATTCACTGGTACTTGGGGAACTATAATGATTGAATGTACTTTTTACAAAGCCTTTTCATTCTGTGTTGGGATTTGTTCCATCTAAGGGTCATGGGAGGGGGTATGTGTGTCAATGTAATATGTCATTGTTCTTCTTTAACTCGCTTGTGTGATTTGCTTTAGTATTTTTTTCTTCTTAATTAATGCTTCCATCCTCATCCTTGCTGTGGCTGCTCATGTGTCCTCCTCCTCCTGTCTTCTGCTTCTGACACTAAAGCCCGCAGCCCGCTTGAGAACTCAGTGCCCTGCCTAGCAACCCGCACCCTGGACGATGACCCCCGAGTGCGGCGCACTCCCAGCGTGGGATGGCTAAGTAAGTCCATGGCTGGGGAGGGTAAGGATGGTGGCAATGGTGGGGAGTGGGAGGGTGTGAAGGTTGGGCTCACGGTCGCTGAGTGGAGGGCATCCTCAAGAATATCTGAATGGATGAGCCTTACAGATTCCTACAATTACTGATTTATCCCTTCTACCACCCGAGAGTACAGTACTAATGTCTTCTGTGGGTGATCTGCCATCTTGAATTCAAGCTGAGTGCCTTGAAAGGCAGCGGAAAGAGTTCCAGACTCAGGGTGACGCTCGGCACGGGCATTGCTCCCTTCATGGAACGCTGCTTGGAGCCTTGGTTTCTTGATGGGGATGAGGGGTCATGATGCTGGGCCTTCTTCCTTCAGAGGGTTGTGAGGAAGATCGAAAGCATTCAAGTGCTGGGTAAGAGGACAAACTTACTGGGTTAATGGTCTAAGAAAAAAACTCCAAATTCCTTTTATGGATAAGAAAGGCAGTAGGTGCCGTGGATGTAAGATAGAATCTTCCTTTTTTTTTTTTTAAATTAAATAAAGAGCTTGTTAAAGAGACAGGATTTATTTTACCTAAAACCAAAAGAGAAAAGAACATGCACAGAAAACTACATGGACTTTTTCCAAATTCGATTATGTGTGATATAAATTTCTTTTAGTTGTCAAGAAGCCCATCCAGAGTGACATCATTAGGCGTTTAACTGTTTCTTATCACCTTTCTTATAATAAACCCATTGATTTATGCTTTTTACCCATTTAGCACGAGAAAATTTCATTTTGCTGGGAAGATGAGATGTCTTTCTCATATGACTTAATGAGGGAAGTTTTTAGTTCGTCTTAGAATAGTGTTTGTTGCACTACATACTTCCAGGGCTTTTCTTGGAGTAAATTCGATGTTTTTGGAAACTGTTTTAATAATTTCTGTGTCCCATAGAGATACAAATGTATGTGCTGCACTTTAGTGCGTGCTAGGCACTGTGCTAGGCAGGGTGTGTTTAGAGATAAGTAAGTAAGTCCCTATCCTCAGGGGACTGCCTTTCTAACGACGGAGGCAAGACACAATGGGTAAAATTGTATAAAATGCTAAGTGAAATGACTGAAAATCACATACACACACTTAAGATTATGAGAACATTTGCTTGGCCAGAGAAGTTGTGATGGTAGAAGAGGCTTTTGGAGGAGATGATTTTAGGGCTAAATCTTAAAGGAAAAGTAGGAGTTTGGTGATAGAATAATAGAGTGAAGGGACCCTTATTGAACTCATAACTTTGTAATGATTTCTGCTACATTGTAAGAAGCTTGAATATTTTTTTCCTTGAAAAAATAATAAAAGTTGCTAACATTAGCTTATCACTTTTCAGTAATAAACCCTGGGCTAAGTACTCTATGTGATACCATTTAATTTTCTGAACAATCCTGTGAAGTGGCTATTGTTATCCATTATCTTACAGATGAAGACATGGGCCTTAGAGAGGTTAAGTAACTTGCCTAAATCACACAGATTCCAAGTGTCTAGGACAGGTGTTGAACTTCCTCATATGATAGTTTCATGAGTAATATCTCATTGAATTTAAAGTATAGGAAATTCACATGATTATAACGCCAAAAAGATACACTGACTCTACTATTGATGCTCTAACACTCACATGATTTTCTCTACAAGTATCATGCATTCATTCCTTCTAATAAATTTTTTTGTCAGTGATGCCTCTTGGGGAAAAATAAATTCAGGTATTATCATTGGGTTTTGGAGTCAGGCAGAATTGGGTTTGAATCCTTGCTGGCTTCCTGACTTTGGACGAGTTACTTCTCTACTGTAAATTTGGGTTTCTCAACGATAAAATTGGTTTAATCTTACCAACATAGGATTGTTGTGAGAATTAAATTAGGAATATATAAAGTGTTTATCATATTTCACAGCACTCGATAAATCCAACATTACTATTATTAGTAAAGTGCTAATAGGAATTGCTCAAGAAATTGTAGCCATTTTTATCCTCTGAAACCATGTCAGGCATCTAGACATTGAAATATTACGTGGATAAAGCATCAAGGAAATTGACCAAAATGTTCAGTTTGTCGATGATGGAAATACATCAACCAGTTGGAAATCAACCTTAGACCACATCCTGGGCCAATCCTTCTAAGAAAACACATTTTAGTCATGAGAGAGGATTCTTCTTATTGTCTATTTATATGATATATTCTCTCCTTAAATAAACAGCTTTGATTCGTAATCTCAATCACCCTCCCAGGACTCCCTGTTACCTACCACATCAATTCAATAAATTTAATATACACATATAGATGGTCTGCAACTTACGATGGTTCCACTTACCATTTTTCTACTTTATGATGGTGTGAAAGCAATACACATTTAGTAGAAACTGTACTTTGAATTTTGAATTTAGATCTTTTTCCCTGGCTGGTGATATATGGCACGATACTCTTTCATGACGCTGGTCAGTGGCAATGAGCCACAACCCCTTTCAGCCATGCAATCACGAGGTAAACAACCAACGCACTTTATAACCATTCTGTACCCATAAACCATTCTGTTTTGTTTTTTACTTCCAGTACAGTGTGAAATAAATTATATGATATTCACCATTTTATTAAAAAGAGGCTTTGTGTTAGATGAGTTTGTCCACCTGTAGGCTAATGTAAGTGTTCTAAGCACATTTAAGGTAGGCTAGGCTAAGTGTGATGTTCAGTAATTTGGGTGTATTAAATGTACTTTGACTTACCATATTTTCCATTTATGATGGGTTTATCAAGATATAACCCCATTGTAAGTTGAGGAAGATCCGTAATAAATAATGAAGATGTGCAAAGTGATATTAAATCCTGCTGGTTCTACCTACCTATCCAACTTCCATTTTCATGTCTTCTCAGTATGGACCTCTAGTCTAATCAGCTTATCCTTTTTCTTCTGGCTTATATCACGGTCAGTTTTACTTCCATGCTTTAGTTGATTCCTCTGCCCTTTGAGGAATGCCTTTTCAAGTATGCCTATCCAAAACTATTTAGTAGGGCCCAAATGAAGTTCATCTCCTTTATAAAATGGTTCTCATAGACCCAGAAGATCTTAAAATTTCATAGCTCCTATTATCTGTGTCTCACGATTGGAAGATTTATAGTGTATTGTTTTATGTTGTCCTTTGGTGTTTCATTATTTGTATTTTTCGTTTGAACTATGTAGAAAACCTCCTTTAGGGCAGGGGGTGTAAGTCATGCTTTTGTGTCTCCTCCAGTGCAGTGTAGATACTTGAAACATGGGAGTTGTTCAGTAAACTTTGATCAATCCTTGGTACTCCCATCATTTCACTTAATGCAACCAATAGCCCAGTTTTCACCAAGGCCCATCTTGGCCATAATAAACTATGAACCGGAAGTAAGTATTGTATACCTGCAAAAACTCTTTACCCATATTTCTACTTATCCAGGACTGATGAATTTGGTTATTAGTTTGTTGTAATAGTTAACATGGAATTATTTTTCACAAACACTGTCAAGAATATCAGGTAAAGAACAGGTTTCTGAACAAGGTTCCATAATCTAATCTTTCAGCCTTAGCAAGGTATTTTCAAGCTTCGTGTAACTTGAAGTAACTACCCTTTTTAAAAAGCTACATTTAAGGTTGCTTTTGGGGAGTCAACTATCATCAGTTTTACATTGTGTGCTTATCTTAGTTGTCACCTGAGGCAGATACGAGTTTACAGCTCTTATCCATTTCAAATGCTGCCAAGGTATTGAATTAGAAGTTGGCTCAAAACCAAAAATGATTTCCTCTTACAGATCTTACTGGCAGGTCTGAAACCGGCCTGGGCTACTGAGAACAAAAGAGAAGCTTTCACCTCTACGTTTCTGAACAAATTAATACCTACCTAAATGCTTTGCCATTACTAGAGCATAGGGACATACTGGATCTTGGAGGATCCAGAGTGGCTCTTCATGGTGTACGCTTATCTTTAAATTCAGTGTGGTATCTAACAACCCATCATCTGAGCCCTTCGAAAACACTTGTGTCCTTTTGCAGTTATTGGCAGTCAGGACCAGCTGCTTCAGACTCCTGATTCTGAACTTGAAATTCAGAAGAAAATGAGGTGCAGGGTTTTTTCCTGCCATCTTTGGCACATTCCAGCCTCTGTCTTCCCTTTGCTGTGTGTTATGTCTGTCTGTCTGGTTTATAAAACCTCCTGGTCATGTTCAGTGTTTTGTTTTGCAGGTTCTTACCCAGTATTTGATGTTATCATTATCCTTAAGTATTAATATTAGATCATACTGGGTTTTTTTTTTTTTTGGTCTCTCTCTCTCTCTTTTTTTTATGAAACCACAATGGCATAACTGTAGATTCTAGTCTCATCCTACAACCAGGTTACACAGTGAACATTAGAATTTAAAGAATTGAATTATAAGTGGGACTTTTCTTTGCTTTTTTTTAAAGAAACTTTAAAAATTTCTTTTTGGGCATTTCTGGAATTAAGCAATTTGAAGTCTTTCATCTGTTAGAAAGTTTACTGACTAAATAAAAATTGTAATTTTCTTGGGCTCTAGAGTTTTCTTAAAAAGTTCCAAAACATCTTTAGGAAAGTGGTGAACCCAGAGAGTCCAATTTAACAAACTCAGGTCAACAACTGTTCACTCAGCTCTTACTCTTCTAGTTCCACAGTCCAGTTGGAGAGAAGGAGATGAGAGAAATTCACAGGTACCAATGATTTGAGAGAGGCAATGGTAAGTACCCTCAGAAGACTGTAAAGGCAGATCTGTTTATTTACAGTGTGTAACACAGATGCATGCACTATACTCTCTGGAAATGCTTATCAGAAAACTGGATAGTGGAGCCTACAGAGAGAATTGGGAAACATTTTTTTCTTAGAGGAGATAAGCTTTCACTTTTTTTTTTTAAAGCTGAGGTATAATTGACATATAACATTATATTAGTTTCAGGTGTACAAATAATGATTCAATATATGTATATATTGCAGAACGATCACCACTATATGTCTGGTTAACAGCTGTCAGCACACATAGTTAAACATTCTTTTTCTTGTGATGAGAACTTTTTTAAGATCCTCTCTTAGCAACTTTCAAATATGCAATACAGTATTATTAACTATATTCGTCATGTCGTACCTGACACCCCCATGACTTACTTATTTTATTTTACTTTTTGACTTCTCTATTTTATAACTGGAAGTTTGAACCTTTTGACCTCCTTTCACCCGTTTTTCCCTCCCCCAGCCCTACCCCACCTCCAGCAACCACCAGCGGGTTTTCTGCGAGATCACTTCACTGAACCTTAAAGGTTGGGTTGTACGTCCACAAATAGAGGTTGTAGGAAAAGTAGGATGAGACATTGAAAAGTGGTGCTAGGCCAAGAGAGAAGTAGAAAAGCAAGATTGTTGAGAAAACATTAAGAAGAGTTTTTGGGAGGTCGAGTAAGTGGACACATTTAATTAGCAGCGAGGGCAGGAGAACTGAACATGTGGGTGTCAAGGTGGCAAAATAATTGAGCCATTTTGTGGAAGGTCTGTGAGCAGTTTTTTAGCATGGAGGTGGACTGGTCAGAGCTATGTGTAAGGAAATTAATCTGCCAGAGGTTATTTGAATGGAATAGAATAGGTAGCAGTTGAGGTAGGGAGAGAGTCAGGAAGGGATCGCAGTAGACCAGATGGAGAGAGCGAGGATCTGGGCTCGGATTGTGAGTGTGGGAATGGGAAGGAGGGGATCACGCAAGAAATGTTAAGGATGGCATCTGTAGGACTTGGCAACTGATTGAATGTTAGGGGAGGAAGAGGAAGGAATCCAGGATGCCTCAGGGTTTGAGCTTGCAACCGGGGAGCTAACAAGAAAGCATTCATGGAAAAAGGTGAGGGGATTTACAGGAGCACGACTGCACATTTCTGTCCCTGTCAGGCATGCTCTAGCCATCTTTGGACATAGAGTTCCCTAGGAGATTTTTAGATGACTTATCATGGGTCAAGACTCTTTTAGATTTCTGCCTTGATATCACATTCTCACCTTATTTTGTTGGATCCATCTAAACCTATCTTTTGGGTGCAGAATAACGACTACATCACAGCTTTCCTTAGGCAACTTGTAAATGAAGAGCATTTGTATCTTGATTCCAAGCATTTCACCTTCCCTCCCTCTGTTCCTTTCTTCAGCCGGTTTAAGATGTAAGTCTGTTCTTGACTGGGAATCTTATTTGGGTCATTTATTGTGTCACTCTCACATATGTTTTTGGCCTTTTAAAAGGCAAAAGGAAATTTAAGTACAGCTTTCAAAATTCCCTCACCATAACTTTTCAAAAGACTGTAAGAAATAAAATCTTTAGCAACCTGACATCAACCGTCAGACTTTTTAGTTAACATAAGACATTGAGAAAACTTAAGTGGTATCCAAGAATGAGTTACAACATTCTTCAAATAGAGACAGTTCTAACCACTTAAAAAAACCTCAAAAAAACAAAAACAAAACCCCCCCCAAAAACAAACAAAACCAGTGAGAGTTAGTTACTATTTATCTGAGTTTCTGAAAGAGATCTCATTGATTATTTCATTGATATCTAGTATTGTATTTACAACGAGCTGAAGTATATGCTGACTCTAGAAGCCTATAAATAGAATCAAAGTGGAGAAGGAATAAAAACTTAGAAATTCTGTTATATTTCAGAGTACTGGGGACTTGGAAGAGATTTCAAGAGGCACAGATTTGGAAAAATTTTGACAATGTGCTGGAATTATAAAATACATTTTTCCCCACCAAGGAGAGTTTTGGATTTGTGAGCATTCAGACTTGTGCTTGGCAATATGGTGATATGCGGAATATGTTCATAATGGAACTCTTCCTCTGGTCATCAAATTTGTCCCCTTTCCTGACCTTCCTGGCCCTTACCATCTTTTTCCCTTCTTTCAGACTCGGAACCTTAGAATCATCTTTGATTATGCACTTTCTCTTCCCCTCTAATGAACCACTAAATCTGTTAGATGTTACCTCTGTAATGTTGTGTGCCTCTGTCTCCTTCCTGATCTTCCTGTCATTGTTTTTATTCAGGTCCTTTTTTCCTCTTGCTTAGTCTAATCCAATAGCCTGTCATCTGAGGTCACTGCTTTATAGTTGGGCACATGCAAACACATCCTGCACTTTACCTTCCAATTAATCATATCATACCTGGCTGATAAGTTACCTCCCCTGTGGAAATGGTCAGGGGCACCTCACTGCATCTCAAACAATATCCAAACCCCTGGGCCTGGCACTCAAGGCCCATTGCCCAGTGACCTAAATTTGAGTAAGCAGCATTTCATACTACTGTGTTTCCCTTTATCTTCACTACATATCAGGAGCTACTTACTATTACTTGATTTGTTGAGTGCTTCCCTCCGTTAGTGTCTTTGGCCTGAACATTCTCTCTACTTGGAATGCTCTCCTTCCTCTTGAAACTTTCTGTCAAAATTCAGCCCATCCTTCAGTGCCCACATTCTCCTTGAAACCTTCCCAATCTGAGGTACTCTCCAGTGACCTTGAACTCTGAAAGCATCTTCTTTTGAGATTTCTCACATGTATCTCATTCTGTTTTGTGTTAATAGTGTGTGGGAACTTACTATCTCTATTAGCTATACATTTTTTTAAGGGAGGGACCCAAGTCTAATTTGTTTAGGTGTCTTCTATCACAGGGATGGACAAACCAAGGCCCATGGACCAGATCTGACTTACTGCCTAGTTTTGTAAATAAAGTTTTATTAGAACACAGCCAAGCTCATTAGTTTATATATTAGCTATGGACGCTTTTATGCAACAGTGGTAGTGTGTAGTTGCAATAAAGATTTGTGGCCCACAAAGCCTAAAATATTTATTATCTGCCATTTTACAGGAAAATTTTTCTGGCCTTCGCATTATAGTACTGGTTCTCAAAGTGGGGACTGGAGAGCTTTGGGTATCCCTGAGACGCTTTCAGAGGGTCTTAGGATTTTCTTCCTGTCTTTCAACCAAAAATAACATATCTCAGCAGATTGAACACAGAAGTAGACATGAGAATCCAGATGTATTTCACTGAGCCATACATTAAAAGGATTTGTAAAAACATGAAACAATGTTGTTCTTTTCACCAATTTTTTTTTTTGCTTTGGAAAATATAGTTACTTTTAATAAAATATATTACTTATGTTAACATACAATGGGTTTCTGGTATAATTTTACATTAATAAATATTTTTAAAACTTTAGTTTTAATTCCCAATATGGTAAATATTGATAGATACAACCCAGATAAACACATAGTCTTAATTTTGAAGTGTGTAAAGGTATCTTGAGACTAAAACTTTTGACCACTGCTGCTCCATTGTATCCAGTAGAATGCCTTCTACAGAGCAGTAAATCAATAAATGTTGAACAAGTAGTGAATAACAGAACCAGATGATTCAAATGTAAAATCAAATAAAGCACAGTGACAATAATTGAAAGTATTGGAAGGAAAGTATAAGTAAGAAACCATTAAGAAATGATGTCTACTCTGTGTTTGTGATGGATTTCTGCTTTGCCTCCCAGAGAACATTGATGAGGCATGGTGGAATAAAGATGAATTCAGGTGAGATGAAGAAGAGCTGGCCTTCCTGACTTTCTTTCTTTGCTGTTTTCATGACAATTAGTAAGTCAAAAATCCGTGGGCTCGATTTTGCTACAGTGACAACTAACGCCAGACATCTCAGTTATTTAACACCAGGGAAGTTTCTTAGTCATACTATTATATGTCTGATGTGGGTCTCAGGGAGTTCCGCCGACCATTGTTAGTCAGCATCCAGGCTAATGGCAGCCTTCTCTGAGTCTGTGCTTCCACAGTCATTGTGGCAGTGAGAAAGGCTTATGGTGACTCACAGGCTGCCTCTTCAACTTCGGACCAGCGATGACACATGTTATTTTCACTCACATTTCGTTTGCCATAATGAGTCATACGTCCACACCTAACTTTAAAGAATTGTTATCCTACCATGTGCCCAGAAGGTGGAGATTCAGAAATATTTGGTGGACAGCACTTAATGACTACCACGCAGTCAAAACAGAGATTGTAGCCGTGACTTTGGAGTGTGTCCTTGGCAGTGCTAAGAGAATTGTGGTGCTGTGTAAAGCCAGTATACCGCAGATATGTCCTCCTGTGTACTCTTATTGATGGAGGATGAGGGCTCTTCTCATAGTGAGGAAAGGTTGGGGTTTACCAGTTCAAGGTCTACTGAAACCACTGGGACTGTGGTTTTATGGGAGACTCCTGAAGTAGACTAGATTAATTTGAAACTGATGGGGAGTGTTTCATGCAGATATACAGTAAACCACTCTTATTAGACCAAACAATGTTTGGATTTAGTTCTTGGAGACAACTGAAGATCTGACTACTTGAATTAGTATGCCTGTACACATGTGAGTGAGGGAGACCAGAGGAAAAGCAAATGCAGTATTTCAGCTGTAGATATCAATTTCAAAGTTAATAATGAAATTTCTTCTTGGCAACAAACAGAGTTTTACTTTGAGGAAAATTGCTGGCAGAATCTTCAGAAATATGGCTTTTCTTTCTGTGGTAAACTGAATGTTTATGGTGTTTATAGTTGTTCTGGTAATTCAGATACCAATTCTACTCCTCTTAATGCATCCTCCATCTCAGTAGCTCCTCATCCACCCCTTGTCAGGCCAAAAGTCCCTGCCATCTTTGGACTCTTCCATGTCCTCCATCTGTACCCTTTGGCTATTTTCCTTCTTATTCATTCCTGCCCTTCTATGATGCTCCATTGCAACTGCCCTACTTCAGATCCTCATCATCTCTTGTGTGAACTATTTCAATATCTTCCTGTTTTCCCAGTCTTTATTCTTACCCGCTTTCAATCCATCATTCATTACTGCTGGAAGGACCTCTCTAAGTCACAAAGGCAAACATATATCACTTCTTTTGCTCAAAAACCTTTAGTGACAGCTCTCTGTCCTTTATACACTCAAACCCAAGCTCCCTAGTCTGGCTAATATTTAGAAGATCAAGTCCCAGTTCTCTAACCTGTGAGATGCCCCTTGACTTGCTCTCTGCTTATGTCTGTAATCACCCCTTGACATTTCCACTCTTATATTACAAGCTTCAGTAATATTTGGATTCTCATGTTCTTAGGTTCCATGTCTTTGAATCTCTCTATCCCTTATTCATGCTGTTCCAACTACTGTCAATTGATGTGGCTAAAATTAGCCTACCCTTGAAACTCCTGCTTCTCTCAGGAGACCTTTTTTTTTTTTTTTTTAGATCATACCCCTTTTTTCTCCTTTTCTCTCCATCCCACCAAAGCACCCCCCTCCCCATTGCTTTATCATCACACCATGGTACAAGTATGTTTCCTGTATGATTTACAAAGTGCTCAAAGAGCTTGAACCACATTCATCTTTGAATCCCCATTGCCAAGCATGCAGTCATTTTTAATAGATGTTCAGTAAATTTTAAACTGGACTAATTCATCCACCTGACTCTTTTTTTTTTTTTAAGATTTTATTTATTTATTTGAGAGAGAGAATGAGATAGAGAGAGCATGAGAGGGGGGAGGGTCAGAGGGAGAAGCAGACTCCCCGCTGAGCAGGGAGCCCGATGCGGGACTCGATCCCGGGACTCCAGGATCATGACCTGAGCTGAAGGCAGTTGCTTAACCAACTGAGCCACCCAGGTGCCCATCATCATCCACCTGACTCTTGCCATGGATATATTGTTGGCTACCCTTGCAGTGTCAGTTACACTTGTATCTCCTTTGTCTTGACTGGATTGATACGTCCTCATTAGGTTGATATGAAAGATATGCTGTCACTATCTTTAGGAGTTTAGTTGATCTGAAACAAATGAGAGGAAATAAAATATGTAGCATCTACTTAACTAGAATGTGTAGTATCCATTAACCTGAGACAGACTTTCTGAACAAGAGGCAGTTCCATCTTTGCTTTTGACTATTGGGTACTCTTGGAAGGAATGATGATAAACTTTTCAAATTTGTGTACATTTTCTTATTTGTATGACTTGCCTTTCTCTCTCTCTCTCTTTCTTTCTCTCTCTCTCTCAACAGTTGAGAGATGGTGATGGTGTAGGGAGCAGTTAATGGGCCATGAATTGTGATTCTTCCTGCATAGATTGGGGTTCTTTTATAGAAAACTGTGATCTGTTCATCACTCAGGACATAATAGTGCCCAGCACACGAACACTTAACGAATATTTGTTGATTAAATGAACACTTAACCTGAAAATAAGAGAAAGGACTGAAAAAAATATGGAAACTTAGAGCAGGAATGGTTTTTCTGAATTTGTCAGATTATAGTCTTCACATCAAAACTAACCAGCAAGGGGGAAACTCTGCTGCTTTTCTGTGGCTCCTGATAGTAGTAGAATTTGAGGACTGCATTCCTTGGCTAGGACCTCCATTTCCTGCTGACTAGATCATTCTATCCATGGTTGACATACCCTCCCCTCTCCCACCAAAGCAGTTATGACTGCTATGAGCTGTCATTTATCCAACCTGGTGCTGTCTCATTTAAACATCCCCATAGAAATTCTGTGAAGCGAGCCTCACAGACCCCTTGTTGTAGATGAAGACACTGAGGCTCAGTGAGGTTAAGTGCTTATGGTAGTCATTAGGGCTGTTCACAAATGTTGTAGCTCTCCTTTGGGACAAACGAGGACTCTTCTTCCTCACCCACTTGATGTTAGGTGTGACCACACGACTTGGCCTTGGCCAGTGAAACATGAGCAGAAGTGTTGGATGTCATTCCTGAGAAGAGCTTGAGAGCCAATACATGCTCCACTATTTTCATTTTTCCTTCAAACCAGCAGCATTCCAGAGAGTGGCTACTCCATGCATCTAGGTCCTGTGCGGACAGAGGTGCGGACTCAAGCCCCCAGCCAGTCCACAAGGGGCATTATCCTGGGTGAGAAGTAAAGTACTGTTGTTTTAAGCCATGAGAATTTGAGGTTGGTTCTTTCACCATAACCTTGCCTCCCTGGCAGGGAGAGTATTTGAGGTCTCCCAGGAAGTGGGGGACCAGGGTTTGAACGCAGATGTGTAGATGTCAGGTGGTACAGTTACTTTTTATTTCTGTCTCTGTTTCTCATTCTCTCTGCCTTCAGCAACAGATAATGCTCTTGTCTGCTGACCAGAGGTGTGGACACTGATGACGCAGAGTTTCGTTGTTTCAGGTCAGAAAATGAAATCCCCGGTGTTTTTCATTGGGAGGCAACAAGTCAGCATTCCGAAGTGTAATTTTTGGGGATGGTTCTGTTTTCTGTTTTCTAAAGCCCATTCTTACCAACTGCGGGAAGGAGCTGGAGCACATACACTATTACGGGCCGTGATCCGCTTTGGCCTCAGGAAGAGCCATACACTGATCGGTTCTGCAAGTGGTAACCATGGTTACAAATCAAGGAACAGTCTTGTTAGGCGAATATAGTGGAGGGACTAACATCAGCATCCTTCTTCAGGGCAAAGGACAGGAAAAATTCAATTATAATGGCAAGTTTTTCCCATAGTTTTACTTTAAAAAAGTTCTACTGTTAAAAAATTGATTCTTCTATTAAGCTGGGGTGTGGATTTTAGGAATTGCTGTAGGTGTCAAGGTTGAATCATCTTCCCAATTTCCAAAGGACATCTTTGAATGATTTTTGTCTGCGTTTCTAGAGAAGAGCCTAGAGCCTGGATGAAAGTGGCATTGCCTCTTCAGCAGCTGGTGGCTTAGGTCGTGTAGACTGTTATTAGTTGTAATAATGTCAGTGATAGTTGTGACTGTTGTCTTCAGTAAGAATGATGATTACCACCTTGGATTGTGAGGATCTCTTCCCTTTTGGTGGTGATAATTTTATTGTATCCAGTTATAGTGATAGAGTTTTGGGGTATTGTTACATTAATTCATTCAAATGGTCAATTCATTCACTTAAGTATTTTTTTTTAAAGATTTTATTTATTTATTTGACAGAGAGAGACACAGCGAGAGAGGGAACACAAGCAGTGGGAGAGGGAGAGGGAGAAGCAGGCTTCCCGCTCAGCAGGGAGCCCCATGCGGGGCTCGATTCCAGGACCCTGGGATCATGACCTGAGCCGAAGGCAGACACCGAACCGACTGAGCCACCCAGGTGCCCCTCACTTAAGTATATTTAAGTATCACTCTTTTGCCAGTGCTTAGCTAGGTGTGGGGAAAATATAATGAACAAGGCAGACACAGTCCCTTCCTTCAGACACCTACCAGTCAGGCCTGTTTACCAAGGGGAGGGTGATGTTTGTGATAAGCTGGTTCTCCTGAGCAGAGTGGGGGGTGCTTATAGAGAGTGGATCTCTTCTGAAGGGGGAGAATGAGCACCTGGAGACTATCTAGGAGGTGAGCAGACAGTGAGGGATCTGACTCAGCATAGGATGTTGATGAGAGGAATCAGAGAAAGGGCAACTTAATTGGTTTATGTGGGCTGGCTTAATACAAATATGTAGAGACAAACAGACTTTCTTTGGTTCTTCAGAGAACAGGGCCTATAGGCAAACATTTTAGGAAAGAAGATGCTGACTTGACACTCTGATGTTTGAGATAAAGATTTGAATGTAGTTTTTATTTTTATGATTCAGTGATTCATGAATCTCAATGATTTTCCAAAAGATTAATGTCCTGATTCAAGTTCAGGCTGGTAAAGCTCTGTTGGCAAGGATTTAGTCCCATCTCTCTTGTGTGAGGATGCAGGGTTTTTCCAGCAAAGGACTTTTGTTTGCCAGTTTGGGGGAGGGAATGAGGGCTGCAGGGACCAATTCTCCAGTGCTGGAGAGAATATGAAAGGAAAATCAAGGGCCTCTGCTTATGAAGATGTCTAGTTAGGCCTGGAAACATACAATGGTGTACATTATTTCTAAGAAGTTATGTGTATTTAATTGAAAGCCAGCTCTTTGGTTGGCACGTACTATTTCTTTTTTTTTCATTTTACCATTTTTTTAAAGAACTAAGCTCTCTGCCTAGCATGGGTCTTGAACTCATGACCCCCAGGTCAAGAGTCACACGTTCTGCCAACTGAGCCAGCCAGGAGCCCCGGCACATACTATTTCTTGATTCATCTAGATGCTGCTATTTACCTGGAAAACTGAGGTGTTTTACTATATATAAGAATGAGCTTTGGGGTGCCTGGGTGGCTCCATCGGTTAAGCGTCTGCCTTCGGCTCAGGTCATGACCCCAGGGTCCTGGGATTGAGCCCTGCATCGGGCTCCCTGCTCAGCTGTGAGCCTGCTTCTCCCTCTGCCTCTGCTGCTCCCCCTGCTTATGCTCTCTCTCTCTCTGCCAAATAAATAAATAAATAAAATCTTTAAAAAAAAAAAAAAGGATGAGCTTTATGACAATGAAATGGATTGCTTCATTAAGTGGCAAGTTTTCTGTCATCAAAAGTATATAAACAGGTATTAAGAGATTGGCTGTGTCTGGTGTTATAGGAGAAAAACTGCTTGATAGAGTTGTTCAGATGATCTCCAGGCAATCCTTTAGCTCTGTGATTGTGTGAACCACATCTACTATAACATACCCAATCTTCCAGATTATCTACCCTGTAGGGCATTTAAACTTACCATATCTACCCTCTATATTGTATCCCTGTTCCAGAGATAATGTGTAACTGAGAAAATTCCAGTAGCACTATATAGAGAAGTTTCTGAAGCTACAGTTTTGACACTGATTCAGGTTATTACTGATATGAGTTTCTCATTCTCTGCCGCTTTTTTCTTCATTTTGGTTCAGCAGAAAATGGATTTTTTAGCAAGTACCTTTGCCCACTGATTTAAACAATCTTTAAACAGTGTAAGTAGACCAAGTGAAGCATTCTTAGAGTCTCTGCATCTTTTTTGTTGTTGTTTGAGTCTTCATGTATTTTACTACTTTCTTTTTTCCCTCCATACCACTTCAGTGGTAACTATAGAAAGGAGTCCATGTCCTTCAAATCAGAATGACAGGTGCTAGAATGAACTAAGATCAGAGTGTGCTCAGAACACATTAGAGATTACCTAAAGAACCTTCTATCACCATGATGTAACACACATAAGTAAGTGATGTACATATTGCATAGTTTTCTCAAGTAAATAATTACTAATGACCTCTGTGCTCAGGGAGGCACCTTCCACTTTTGCTAGAAGCTAATAATTTTGGTTTGCCTGAAGTTACTGCGTACCCTCTATGGGATGAATAACAGCTACAGTTAGGCCTCAGTCCTCATTTCTTGAGTGGGCTCAGATGATTCCAACCCCCAGCTGCAACCTCTCAATTCTTTGAACTCATCTCCTTAGGCTGGAAAATTACAAATGGTGGGATTCTGACACAGCAGCTATATTTCATTTTCCTAAGGATCTTGACATCAGAGAGGATTTATGCCTATGATTGTAGGCCAAAGAGAAGAAGAAGAAAATGAACACCTATTGAACACCTGTGCAGGACATTTGCTCATGTGTTCCCTTGCTTAATCCTTATAGCAGTCCTATAAGGGATTATTGTTCCATTTTACAATCTTTTCTTACTCTAACTTTGTCTTCTTTCCATGCTGATGTAGATGATCTCTTGGGTTCCTTTTTGTATTTCTTCTTATGAGCCAGCACCCTGTACTGCCCCCCCACAACCCAGTCAGAAAAATGATGGCTATGGCAGTTGGCATCATGCAGATCTGTGTCATGGAGTTAAATAACCCCGTCCTTGTGGTTTCTTTGAACTAGATGTGGTTTAGGAGTAGGACAGTATCAACTCCGAACTGCAAGCGTCTCACTTCACCTTGGGCTTTTCAATAAGAAGGAAATCCTGGGCCCATCTTAATTCTTGTCACAATGCCCCAGAGTAACTCTAGGATCACGTGAGGCCTTGCAGCTCCCACACCATTTGGAACCTAGTTATCACTTTTGCTGAACTGTATAATAAACTTCTCCACAGGGGAGAAACTGAGTGTATAAGCAAATGCAGACCAGGAAAGGTGTTGCACCCTTGCCTTGCTCTTCCTCAGACTTGTAGAACTTAAATGTGGAGAGTCTTCAAGACCACTTGTGTGATAGAGGCTTTGTGGGCCCAGACGTGTTTGTGCCCTTCTGTCCTGGAGGCCACTCTCTGAGCTGAGGGTGACTTGTGATGAGCACCTGTGCCATGTGTTCAACTAACTGGATGTGCATGGGCAAGGCTACGAGGAGCTACTGCACGAGGAAGCCAATCTGAGTGGCTTTTCTTCGGGTCACATTTGATGAGCCATAAATTGAGCAGTGAGGAGGTGCTGTATTTGTAACTGGAGGACCTGAGAATGCATCTATTACTCTTTTAAAGTTTTAGGGGTGTCTGGGTGGCTCAGTCAGTTAAGCATCTGACTCTTGGTTTCGGCTGAGGTCATGATCTCAGGGTGGTTAGATCGAGCCCTGTGTTGGGCTCCACACTCAGCGTGGAGTCTGCTTGGGATGCTCTCTCCCCCTCTCCCTCTGCCCCTTCCCCTGCTTGCATGCTCTCTCTCTAAAATAAACAAATAAATAGATAAGCAATAAAGTTTTATATCTGTATCTGTGCCTGTGTCTGCATCTATATCTAAATCATCATTGATATTGGCATCCATGTCTATATATTTATTTGGCTGCAGATGTAGGATTATGCTAAATGGCTTTTCTGCCCATACTTTTTTTCCTTTTTTCTGCATACGCTTTTCAGGTATAAGGGTTTTTGGTGACTAAAGCTATATATTGGAATCTTTGGTATTTCAGACAGAGCTGTCAAGAAAAATTTCCCTTACCATAATTTAAAAAATAGTGCAAATGTTACTTCATGGGGCATGTTAAAACTACTTAAAATTGATTTTAAACTCTTAAAATTTTGATTTCCATGTTTATATTAAAATTTAACTCAATTAAATCTCCCATTTGTCTACTACTCAATAAAGCCTCAAATTAATTTCAGGTACTTAGAAATAATAAAAGACTTAATTAACTTTTATATTATAGGCATTTTTATTAAAGTATTATGTGCAAATGGTTATGAAATCGAAGAAGAGCATAGGACTTCTAACAGAGGAAAAACAAACTACTTTGCTTCATTGTCTCTGTTCTGAGACCTGTCCTTTTAACAGCCACTTTTAACGCTTCAAATTGTTTCTAAATTTTCTTTTTACAGTTTTTTCATAGTTATCTTCATATTTCTGTATACTGGGTTTATCTTGCTATTTCTGATTTATTACTCTTAGATATTGCCTGTTAATTTTACCTGCTTTATACACTTTTCCTTCCTCCAGATAGGTTCGTATCATTATTCTTAGTTCCATTATTAATTCTATTTGTATGTAGTCTTAGGTAGTAAGCCTGTGCTTTTTGTGGTTTTTTTTTTTTTTTTTGGTCGCAAGTACTGATGGGATCTTTTGACTAGTTACCTGGTGAGAGAAGGAGGTGAGCTTCCTACTCTTCCTAGCCCCTCTCCTTACTACTTCCACTTCTAGACTTCTGTTATTGGTACTTCCACTATTTATTGTCAGTTTTGGTTAGATTTACATTTTTTTCCTCTGTATATACATTTTGTGCTTTCTCAGGTGATTCTAAAGTCAGAAATCCATAAATAACATTTGTAGTATTATGACTATATGAATATAGTTTATTCTTAAAGCTATATAATATGCTTTTCTTGTATAGTTTTTTTTTAACCTAGAGTTTTAAATTGCATTTTTTTTTAATTACCTATTGTTACTGTACTACGGAGCTCTTTCAGTATCTCAAGGATAATAATAAACCCCACAGATACCTTCTACTTGCAGATCTATCCCTCCTGCTCCATAGGACACCTGCTGCAGAACTGATGTTCTCACATTTACTTACATTGCTCCTCCTGAGTTGAGACCATATACTTCTTTTTCTTAGTTTATTCCTTCATTTTACTAAATCACATTTCTAGTAACTTTGTATGGAAGGGCATATAAAGATTGACTTTTTTTAGGGTTTTAATTTCTTTTTTTTGGCCTGAAAGTTTCATTATTGTTTTTTCACACTCAATTGATAATTTGGATGAGTGTAGAATTCTAGGTTGAAAATAATTTTTCTTTCAGAACTTTGAAAGTACATGCTTCCATTTTCTTCCACTCATTCTGTGTTGCTTAAGAGAATTCCAAAGTCCAATTCTTATTTCTTTTCTCTTCTAGATGGAAAATTGTAGGATATTGTCTTCATTGTCAGTGTTGTGAAGTTTCATGGTGATTCATCTACATACAGAGGTGGATTTGTGTGTGTGTGTGTTGGGGGTGGGTGTTGTTATTTCTGTAGGGACCTGTGATTTGGGGAAACATGTTCTTTAGCTCCGGGATATTCTCTTTAATAGTGTTCTGTTCTCCATTTTCTTTGTTCTCACTTAGTTGGACTCCCAGTAGTCAGATGTTGACTTCCTGGATTGTTCCTCTGTACCTCTGATCTTTTCTTGCATATTTTCTAGCTCTTTGTTTTCCTCTCCCCTTACTTTTTGCAAGATTTCTTGACTTATTTTCATACCTTTATGTATGTGTGTGTGTGTGTGTGTGCGCATGTGTGTATAGCAATCATATATGTTTTTTAAAAGTAATTGTAGAATCATGGAACACTACATCAAAAACTAATGATGTAATATATGGTGATTAACATAATAAAATTTTTAAAAAAGTAATTGTAACTTTAAAGCATTTTACTTGTTCTGTTTTTCATAACATCCTGTTTATGTTCTATGGATGCAATATCTTCTCAAATCTCTCTGTAAACTAGTAAGGATTTTTATTTTAAGTTTTCTAAATTATATTTCTTTTTTTGATTTTTTTTTTTTTTTTTTTGGTGTCTGTTTTAGTTTTGGGTTTCCTCAATTGTCCATTTGTATTTAAGAAAGAGGATTTGTTTTAGAGTAAGAATGGTTGTCCTGAAGGGCCCTCTAAATTCTAGAGTTCAGAAGACTTTGGTCCGAGGTACAAACAACTGTACTAGTTGCCCTGGTCTTTTCTGACTACCTCTTTAGCAAAGAGCCCTCTGGTAAATGCTTTGGCTAAAGGGCGTTCTGCCTGAGTGGTGTTAAACTTTCTGTGCATAGACTTTCCATAAATGCGTCCCTTTTAGCCTGCATCTTACTTGGGCCTCCATAATACTTGGCATCTTCCAGTATGGAGCTTCTTCACAGTTTTGCAGGGAAGATCTTTTCTTTTTTGACTACATGCCTCTCTGCACATGCTCTACACTGCAATTTCTACATGGTGTGAATAGTATCAGGCCCTAATATTCTATCTGCACTTCTGGAAAGCTTTTGGTCTGTTGGTCTTCTACGTGTTCTTTCAATTGATATGGCCTTACATTTTCTTCAAAAATACATACTTTTTAATCTATCATTTCAAAAGTATCCAGGAAGAGAGAAGGATAAACTCATTTGCTGAATCATATTATAAGTTGAACTGGTAGCCTTTTTAAATTATTATTTTTATTTTTTTATTGTTATGTTAATCACCATACATTACATCATTAGTTTTTGGTGTTTTAAATTATTTTAAATTTTGACACTTCATTAATTCAGAGAATCTCTGCATTAATCTGAATAGCAAGATTTTACTATATCTTGGATCTGGTGTCTACATAGATACAAGAGAGTAGACCCCACTTATGAAGTCAGACACTGGTGCTTGTGCTTGGAACGATGTGGCTGCAGGAATCTACTGAAATTCCTCCTTAACTTGGCTTAGGGGCATTTAGTAAAATCACTTTGGGTCATTGCCTATTTGGAATGAAGGCAGTGAGATATTTGTTTACTTCTGTCATAATCTGCTATTGGTCTTTTGCACTCATCCTTTTACTAGCCAGCATAGGCTTGCTGATGGTATTGTTCTTTTCTGTTTTTAGTTTTATGAGATAAGGTCACAAATTATTTTATATACTTCCACCTATGTGCTTTGGACAGAATAACTTTTTGTTTGGAGTGTTATATTGTATGTGTTTGCACATGCGCGTGTGTGAGGCACAGAGAAAGAACTATTACAGAATCACAAATACTGTATGTAATCACAAGAACCGCAGATTCCTTGAAGTACTTTAGGGGACTTTACTCTTCAGTAAGTGTCCCTGTCCTTGTTTGTTTCAGAGTGTTTCCTTAGCTGAGTAGAGATTTTTTTTTTCTAATGTGTGTGTGTGTGCTCAGAGAGAAACAATGAAATTTTTAAAAAATTAACTACTTATTTTAGATCATAATAAAAATTAAATATCCAGTGCAATATTATTAGCACAGGAGTCACTGTGATTAGAGCATTTTGCTTTTGCTGGTTGAAATTTAAAAAGAATTAGAAGAGATGAACCTTGTATATTTGGCGTTGAGCTGCCTAAGACCCAACATTGAGTTTTGGGAAGAACCCACAGAGTAGCCAGAAAATTCAAAAACAGAGAATAGGATCAAAGAGGTTGAGGTCGGATAGATTATCAAGGGGCAGGTGGACAGCAGAGGTCTCAGAAGAGAAGAGAATGATCTTTAAAAGATGAGAATAGCATTTGTGTGGGTTTATTGGCATAGGAGTTTGCTGTGCTGTGGTTTGGCTTCTGGACACTTCCAGTCTCTCCATAAGATATCTTTTCCATTACCCTTGTCCCATACATTAGGGGTGACTTCAGCTTTTGGCTGGCACTTTGGTCACATACTTTGCTAGTTATCTGGATCTTTTGATGTCTTCTTCTTTCCTCTAAATTTGTTTCACTTTTCAAGCCAACCACATTCTTTGAGTTATTTTAGCTCCCCCCAATTTTTCTCTACTCTTTTCCTTTCACTGAGGTCTGGACACCCTCCCTTATTTCTCCTCCCGTTTTCACCTCCTGATCCTTCCTTCACAGGGGGTTTCTCTTTTTTCCCCTTTATTGCTTCTCACGTCTGTTCGCACCGCTGACTGACAGGCTGTTAGCCAGTTTGGCAGAGTCTTTCCACTCTGTTAGTTCTGGGCCAGCTACAAACTTCTTCCTTATTTACTCCAAGGCTTTCCAAGCCTGAAGGCTCTTGAAGTGTGCACACAGCATCTCCCTTCATAGGAAATGGACTTTGAACAGTACTGTTTATAGTAGTAACTCCAAATGGAAGTAAAATGATACCCAGTTGCTATTATCCATTCATTCACAAATATTTATTAAGTGCCACTTAGTGCCAAGCTCTGAGGCTAAAACTGTGAATAAGACCCACCTAAGGCTTTGACTCTGGGCCCTTGGAGTTTATATTATATTAAAGCATGAACAAACAAACAACAAAAATTTTCTAAACAAAACAATTAAAAATGAAACAAGCAAAAATATCCAAACTGACATTCACTTAGTTATGAAATTCTTTCAAAGAGCTCCTTCTGGTAAGATTTTTAACTTCCCTTCATCTAATATTTACAATTTAAGTATTTCTGTGTTTTATCTGGAGGTTGGAAGTAAGAATGGATTGGAGGTCTTAATGACAGTTTATGTTATTATTATTTTTAGTGGGGGCAGCTCTTGATATTTTGTTGCCATGGAAGACTAGGAAACTGGGGCACCTGGGTGGCTCAGTCAGTTAAGCATCCGAATCTTGATTTTAGCTCAGGCCATAATCTCAGGGTCATGAGATCAAGCCCTGCATCAGCCTCCATGCTCAGTGCGGAGTCTGTTTGAGATTCTCTCTCTCTCTCTCTCTCTGCCCCTCCTATTGCTTACGTGCCCGCTGGAGTTTTCTCTAAATACAAACAAACAAACAAACAAACAAACAAATAAAATCTTAAAAAAGAAAAGACTAGGAAACTGATCTGACAAAATCCAAGCTTCATTTTTAGCCATTCTTTCTAGACTTTCTCCAACTCATTGCTAGTATCCCAGTTGATTTGTTCTCCTTGTCCCTTTATATTCCTGTTTTTAGTGGTTGAAATGGAAGAAATTGCAGTTGGAGTAACTTGAAATATGGTAGAAAACCAATATGGAAATAATGGAGAGTTGACTTTATGTACATTGTGGAATTTTAGTAATACTTGGCTATGATTATGAGGTAGGACATTCAGAAGCATGTGGCATTATTGCTTTTTTTTTTTAAAGATTTCAATTTTTTAAATTATTTTTAAAAATTTTATTATGTTATGTTAGTCACTATACAATACATCATTAGTTTTTGATGTGGCATTATTGCTTTTATAATTACATTGCTGTTGCTTTTAGCACCCTTTCTCCTTTGTCACAGAGCTGTGGTTTTGGGCTACTGTTTAATCACAGTGGCAAACAGAGTAGCAAGTTCATTCCCCCCCTTTTTTTTTCTTTATGAAAATGAAAAAGTAAATGTATACTTTATTTCTGGGAATAGCTAAATTGACAACCAAGAACCTTTCTGCCTTGAATATTCTTAATGATATTATATTGCACATAAATTGACATGGAAATAGGATATATTCTTTGTGGTTGTATATTAAATTTTCTCCTTGTTAGAAATGGTTAGGTTTGTGTGTTTATTTATGGAAATAACATAGAGAGGCCAGTTTTTTCTCAGAGGCAGTTGGGTTGGTATTAAGAGATCCAGATTTAAATTATAGTTTTACCACTTGCTGTGTGACCATGAACTTAACCTCCTTGAGGTTCAATTTTGTTTATGTGTAAAGTGGTAATAGGAATCATACTAACTTCAAAGTGCTTATATGAGCTTTAAGTAAGACAGTGTAAGTTAAAGTACTTCGTACTTAAAAAGATTAGTTGCCCCTTAATCTTAGATATAGATGATTTCTGGTAGAGTTGTTATGTCAACAGTGGGGGAGAAGAACACAGCATGCATTCTTCCAAAACTATACTAAATTATTAGTTTTATGGTCCCAAGGAGTACAAATCAGACCATACCTCTGAATTTTCTGACATGGACACCCAGATTCCCTTATGTCTGTTATGTGGAAGTTACTTCAGTTATTTTTCATGCTAAAAATATTTAATTATTATTAAGAATAAAATATCCAGTTTTTTTCATACCCAAGGGGATCTTTGTTTTAGCTTTTTCTTAGATTCTCTATTACTTCATTGTAAAGGTATGAGGTGAGGGGGGTTATGTGTTAATTGTATTACATACATATTTACATTTTTATCTAATGCGTACACATTTAAATATCCTCCTCCTCCTATGCTATAGTTCTCCTTACTGCTTTTTATTGTATCTAATAGATATAATTGTAAAGGACTTTATGAATTGCTACATGTGTGCTAAAGAATGACAAGGATTTTCAAACTTAGTACAGAATTCAATTAATTTTTATAGAAGACAGTATGTACCTGCCAAGTGTGTACTTCCAAAATGAAATTGTTCTTGATTGTGTGAAACTGCCTAAAATGTGATTCTCCAAAGCTTTCTTTTTCTTATGGCCAGAAAACAGTGATATGGAAATTAATTATGATTATGCACCTGAGGCTGATTCTTCTTCTTTTGTAGAAATCAAACTTTAAAAAAAAAGTTTCTTTGGACCAAGAGTACTTATATGACATTTGTATGCCCTGGATTTTGATGGAAAGGGCTGACTAGTGGTAGTTGACTAGTTGAATGAACCCCTGCCTGTGTAAGAAGTAAGGTACTTTAGGGTACTGTTGCATTTCACTTTTTTGGGACAAGCTGACATTTTCTCTTATTAGCCCTACTCATTCAGGACTGCAGTATAATGACTTTGTATTATAGGCCCAAACTGTAAATAGAAAGCACTGATTTATCCTGATAATGTGTCTTATTGAATGTCAGGTGCAAAATATCTACAATAGAACGTTGTTAGGGATCAGTTGCATAACCGCTTCCTGGGTTTGCTAAAATGCCATGCACAAATTTCTGATTCTGGATATAATCGGGTTTGTAATCTCTTTTGGCTCTTGTCCTTGTCTTCTTTGATTTGGGTGATATGTTTCTGGAAGAGGCTGATTAAATAATGAGTTTCCAAAGTTATTTATTTATTTGATTGTGTAGGAGAGGATTTAGAGGAAAAGCCAGGCGAGACACTTTCTGTGTATTTATGTAATGAGGTTGCTAACTTAATGATATCTTGAGATAACAGTAGTTTGGAGTAGTGGCTTAGAGGAGGACAAGCTTATCAGAACTACCCCTCTGCCTACTTCAGTTTATATATGTTTCTTTCAATTCAGATTCTGACTGGGGCCCACTCTCCTCTTAAGATAACGGGTTTATTTAGAGCAATGGTTCTCAAACTTTAGCATGCTTCAAAATTACTTTAAAGGTTTTTTTTTTTTTTAAGATTTTATTTATTTATTTGAGACAGAGAATGAGAGACAGAGAGCATGAGAGGGAGGAGGGTCAGAGGGAGAAGCAGACTCCCTGCCGAGCAGGGAGCCCGATGCGGGACTCGATCCCGGGACTCCAGGATCGTGACCTGAGCCGAAGGCAGTCGCTTAACCAACTGAGCCACCCAGGCGCCCCTCTTTAAAGGTTTGTTAAAACCTCATTACTGGGCCCCAAACCCAGAGTTTGGATTATACAGCAGATCCCCTTATCCACAGGATATATGTTCCAAGATTCCCAGTGGATGCCTTAACTCTATATATACTATATTTTTCCTATACACACATACTTATGATAAGGTTTAATTTATAAATTAGGCACAGTAAGAGATTAACAATAATAACTAATAAAATACAACAATGATAACAATGTACTATAATAGAAATTATGTGACTATGGTCTCTCAAAATATTTTATTGTACTGTACTCACCCTTCTTATGATGTGAGATTATAAAATGCCCACGTGATGAGATGAAGTGAGGTGAATGACGTAGGCCTTGTAATGTAGTCTTAGGCTATTATTTACTTTCTGATGATTTGTCAGAAGGAGGATCACCTGCTTCTGGACCACAGTTGACTTCGGGTAGCTGAAACAGCAGATAAGGGGGACCACTGTAGTGGGTCTAGGGTAAGTTGCAAGGAGTTGCATTTCTAATAAATGTTCAGGTAAGGCAATGTTGTTGGTCTGGGCACCACACTTTGGGGACCACTGCATTGGGAAGCATTTGTTTTTGGTTTAAGGTGTTTGGACTCAGGAGTGGGGAGTTTGCTGGGCAGGAGGTGGGGAAAACACTGAAGCATGTTTATCACCTTGCTTAGGGTTTACCTAGAAGTATTGACTTCTGGATTCTTCCACCGTATTACAAAGTTAAACAGCAGTGAAGCTGTTCATATTACTTTTATTAATGAGAATCAGATAATAGTAGGAGGGACAGTAGATTTGGTTGTTTCTTAACATTGACCTACTTTTCCCCATCTGGTTCCTGCATCTTCCTGGGACCTGTGCCTTCCTTGGACCCCCTGTCTGGTACAAATACATCCATGCTATCATGAGAGAAATGATGAGGCAGTATATGAGGTTTCTTGGAAAAGTTGTGACATCAGTCGGGATTACCATTATAACAAAAACTTGATTCATTTGGCGTCTACCTCTTTAGATTTTGCAGCTGTAGGACAATGCTTGGGCTAACGTGCACCTTTGCGGTGTTTATGGTTTCCAAAGCAAATCAATGAATCTAGGGTATTCCCCGGAAAATTTAAGTCACTTAATGAAACTTCTTTCAGATTATTTCAGTATTGCCACTTACATCAATTGATTTGATAATTAGAAATCAGTCTTATCTATTAATTTACAGAAGCTACTTTCAATTTAGGATTAGGATTGCCAAGGCTTCATTGCTTTAGGAATATATAGTTCAGATTTCCTCAGTCGTTCAGGTAGAATTTTCACCCAGCTAGTCCAAATAACTGCGTTTGCTTTTAATGTCAGGTGCAAAATTATAGCTACTCATCATTTCCTATTACTTTCAAGCCCAGCATTGTTTGGGAGCATTCACATTTGTACCTGGTGTCTTTTGTTTTGAGCGCACGCTGGAAACCTGGTGTGTAGTTCAGAGAAGAAAACGTGGCCTTCAAAAAGGTTCTTTTAATTTTGCTCATAAAGCAGTTTTTCAGATGTAACTTTCCTTTGAAAAGTGCCCTGTGCTCAAATTTTCCTAGAATAAAATGTCCCACCAGGTAAAGGGTTTAAGAGATCTAGGCCATGCTTACTCAATGAAATGCAGCAGAGTGGAAAATACCCTGTCTTGCCAGCTCAAGAAAATTATGATTTTTCTGATTTAGTAGTTAAAGACAATTATATTCTTTAAAGAACTGCTTTTACTTAGACATTAAATTATTAGGAGTAGATTTTAGTCTGCGGTAAAATTATGTGTTGAAGTTTCTATCTGAAGGAATTAAAGTCTATAAAAAATAATTTGGAAGCAAATGTGAAGCTATGTTCAAACTTTGGTGCTTGTTTTTCAACCCTTGTCCTTTTGGTGTGAAG
The DNA here is from genome assembly GCF_011800145.1 of Mirounga leonina. Lineage (NCBI taxonomy): Eukaryota > Metazoa > Chordata > Mammalia > Carnivora > Phocidae > Mirounga > Mirounga leonina. Next base: position 24,727,224 of record NW_023270323.1, on the reverse strand, counting down.
ACCAGCCTGAGTCAGATCATTGAGGATTAATGATGAATGCATTACTCAGCACCCTGCAGGGGCTGGGTCAAACACCCTGGCTTTGAAAAGTTACTCTTTTGCTTAGTAAGCTTAGAAATTTCAAGTCCAACTGCAGGTCCAACTGCAGAATGAACAGAATGTTATTCTTTTGATTAACATAGTCTACTTGAAGATGGGCTATCACTCTTCTAGATGTCCCTCCTCTCTTTGCTTGTATATTGGTGTCTAAAGTCATTGGATTGCCAGTAGACTTGACCTACAGCCACTGTATTGCCAGGGAGCTTGGTTCCCATGAAGTGCTCGTGATGAAACCCATTCCTTAATGTGAATACGAAGATTGGCATGTTGAGGGGAAATGAGGGTTATGCTTATATGAGTCTGGCAAATGGGATTGCAAGAAGTAGGGGGCCTATGGTAGTACTACTTTGAGGCAAAGAATGGGGATTGTGGATCAGATGCCCACCACAGAGAAATCTTCTTAGTTAAAGTGTCAGCTGGAAAAGGGAACACAGATGGGTTTTGTGGTTGATCAGAGGGAGTGGTGCCCCAGGAAGGACTGCAGAGGCCTGGAAAGAGGAGGTCCAGGCCTGTAGTCTGGGGCCATTTCTGCTGACATGAGGAAAGAGGCCGTCTCTGAAGGGGGTAGGAAAAGCAAAGGATACCAAGTAGATTAGGATGTGTATGAAGGGCAGTGACAAAAAGCAAGCCAAATGAGGAGTAAATTTACTTTTATGCATATAGTTTTAGATGTTTCTTCTAAAGTTTAACTCATCTTGAAATCGGTAAGATTTAAACATGCTATTTGCGATTTTACATACTTTTAGCTTAACCATCTTTGTGCTCCAACCTGTACTCTGGAAGACTCTTCAGGAGGATCCCAGTGGAACTAAAGCATATTGCCATTCTCATCATCATCTATAAGTGTTTATGAAGTGTGCAGCCAAAGTCTTGTGTTTGAAGTCTTTAATTCACTTTTGTTTTTTTCAGGTAGCCCAGCCATGACCCATAGGAATCTGACTTCCTCCAGTCTGAATGACATTTCTGATAAACCGGAGAAGGACCAGGTAAGCAAAGAAATCTTACTACTTTGAAACCTAAGACTAAATATGTGTCTAGAAGATGCTGGAATAAGATTAGAGATGATGGTTCCCTAACTTAAAAGGAACTGATATGTGTAGATGGGTTCTTTTTTTTTTTTTTTTTGCGCATGTTCTCTGAGGGAAGGGAAAGCACTATGTCAAGGGATTTGAAGTTCGAAGATAAGAATTAGTCTTGACTCCAACCCTTACAGATGTATTCTCTTGGGCAACTGAAGTCTTAGAGCTATAGTTATCTCAGTTTTTTTTTTTTTTTAAAGATTTTATTTATTTATTTGACAGAGAGAGAGAGAGACAGCGAGAGAGGGGACACAAGCAGGGGGGGGTGGGAGAGGGAGAAGCAGGCTCCCCACTGAGCAGGGAGCCCAATGCGGGGCTCGATCCCAGGACCCAGGGATCATGACCTGAGCCGAAGGCAGACGCTTAATGACTGAGCCACCCAGGTGCCCCATCTCAGTTTTAAAATAGTAATAATAATCCGTACCACAAGGTTATTGTGGGGATTAAAAGAGATAATTTAGGAAAAAGTGCATTGGTAAAGTATAAAGGTTTAAAAAATGCTGGCTATGGTTAACTTTTGGGGGATACGTCAAGCAAAGGTAATGATTGTCTTGTTAGCTGTGTATAGGTTTGTCTATTAAAACATAGTAAGTAGCCTATTTGACATGAAGAACGATTAGGTTTTGAATCTTGATTTACTTACTTTTTTAAAAAAGATTTTATTTATTTGAGGGAGAGAGAGAGCACACGCACGAAGCGGAGGGAGAAGTTGGCTCCCCGCTGAGCAAGGCCCTGGGATCATGACCTGAGCCAAAGGCAGATGCTTAACCTACTGAGCCACTCAGGTGCCCCTTGATTTACTTTCTTTTAAAAAGAATATGGTAGAATTTGGGCCATTTTTCCCAGTTGGGTGGACATAAAAATGGTGAGTAGGTATAATTTTGCGCTTTATATTAAAAAACAAAGCAAGTTACTTTGGACTAATTGGGTGAAAATTCCACCTGAATAAAGAAATCTGAATTATATATTCGAAGGCAATGGAGACTTTTGATGATGTGCCTCTTTCTTGGACAGCTCTTAGAGTAGTGACAGAGGTTTAGAGGCCTTGCTGAATTCTGAAAGGTACAGGAAAGGTGAATTTATGTTTTCTTGTGAAGTGGCTTTTGGATTTTTTCTTCCTCCCCTTCACCAGCAGCACCCGATTCAGGCCTTCATCATCTCATACTGGATTGCTAGAAAGCTTTGGAACTGATCCCTTGTCTCTGTTTTCTCCTATTTCAATAATATGTTCTTTTGTTTTGTTTTGTTTTGTTTTCAGTAATATGTTTTTCATATTATTGCCCTCATATTTCTCTCCTGGATCAAAGGTTTATAATGGCTTCCCATCAAGTTAAATTCAGATTTCCCTACCTGACTTTCAAGATTCTCTGAAATCTAGTGTTGTCCTTCTTATTTTAATTTGTGTTCCTCAGAAGAGGAACTCTCTTGGCTTTGGTCAGGCTGAGTTACCTCCCTGTTACATTGAGATTGATCCTTGATTCCTAGAGCTGCTCCCCTTCATATGCTAATATGGATAGCTCTCCTCCCTTGTATTTGCCTCCACCTTGAAGTGAGCAGAAGATCATTTAAATATTGGATACATTGGGAGCTACATAGCTGTAGCAGCAAAGAGAAAACTCAGTAAACGAGGACTTGTTTAGAGTTGCCCTCAAAATTATTTGGCCCATTTTGGCTCCATTCAATATTTACCACTAAGGTTCTGTTTCTGTGGTTTGCCAGGGGTCTTGATACTGAATAAGGCAGTGCACTTGATACAGAATAAGGCAGAGTTAGGAATATCTGGTTGACAGACTCTTTTTTTTGGAAAAAAAAAAAGCTTCTTTTATTACTGACAGTTTTCTTGCCAGGAATTGGCCAATAAGCAGCTGGTAAATGCTAGCTAAGAGAAATTTCTTACCTTCTTGAGTGTCTTCAGATCTGGGCATATGCAGAGGAAATTTGATGGCTTAAGATGCATATTACATAAGCTTTTGATTCCAGTGTTAGATGAAATATGTTGGAACATAATGGTTCGGGGGTGTTGATTTAGCTGTAAAACCTGTGTGATTGCAGTACTTGAAACAAGAATCTTTGATGCCTATCATGAACATCTCATATTCATCGAGGTTCTTATTAAGTGAAACCAGGAAGATTTAAATCAGAAGTTTTTGTCCTTTTTGTTTTCAAAGCCAGGAAGTGAAGGCTGATGAATGTATCATTTTTTTTAAAAAAAAGACTTTATTTATTTGTTTATTTCAGAGAGAGAGAGAAACTGAGTGTGTGAGCAGGGGGAGGAGCAGAGGGAAGTGGACAAGCATACTGGACACTGAGCACAGAGCCCCAAGCAGGGCTCCATCCCAGGACCCTGAGATCATGACCTGAGCTGCTACCAAGAGTCAGACGCTTAACTGCTTAACCCACTGAGCCACCCAGGCATCCCTATTGTGTGTTTTTAACAAAACACAATGTATCATTTTAAGAGCAACTGTCCATCTACATTGTATCTATTACAGTAACTGCAGTTAATCCAATGAGCTCTTCATCCCACAAAGAGGAAGAAAGTCCATTCTTTGCTTCCCACCAAAGAGTATGAAGAGAAGTTTGGAACTGACCCATGATCTCATCTACAACCAAAGGCAAATTAGGAATTCAAACTAATATTTTTCAGTTTCTGTACTTACTATTTTAGTAACTTCAAATACAAAAGCTTCTGGATCATTTTAGGGTGAGAAGAAAATGGGTTTGTAAAGAAGATGAAGCTATGGCAAACCCCCCCACCCCCAATAAACTCAGGCTTTTATTTTTTAACCTTTTTTTCCCCTCTGTTTGGGTAGGAAAAAAAGGTTGCCAGGCTCAAATTTGTTTTGAAAAAGCTTTTATAATTAATTAGCCAATGTCCTGGAAATGATTTTGGCAGTAAAGTCAAACTTGTTCTGTATGCTTTTCCAAGTTGGCCCCAAAAACTTCCATCCAACTGGAACTGAAGTTTCTGATTGACTGATGATTCTGCCTGGCTACAATTGGAACAGTTGCAATGGTGTCTCTCCCCTTCCTGGAGCTATATAACTTCCCTATAGCACAAGAACTACGGGTTTAATGTTCAGAGTTAGGAAGAAGAGCAGAATTTCTTTGACAGCAACATAGTGACAAAATTTGAGGGCATATTTTTTATGAGATTCTGTTTTGGGAAAACAGAAGAAACAAATCTGTGGACTGCACTTTTTCTCTCTGGCTCTGCCAAGCCTATGTACTTATGATTTCAGTAGCGGCTGCCTTATTGAGAAATAGCTCAAAATAGTTAACAGCAGAAGAGCATAGCCAAAATTTAGGTGATTCAATGCCTCAACAATATTCCAACTTGGATGTTATATTTATTAAGCAGAAAAGCACCTGGGGAGAAGGAGATAAAAAAAAAAAACATCTGGAGCTCATCTACTTGTAAATCTACATAAATAATCTCTTCTGTTTTGTTGCTATGGAAGATTTTTTTCTTCATTATCCAGTTACCTTCCCCATTTACCTTAGATTGATTTGTTTTTCTATCTCCTTTTATTCCTTTTTTGTTTTTTAAAAAAACTTACAAGTGCAATGGGTGCTTGTCAAATGCCGTAACTTAGTTCTGGTTTGCATCTGAGTATGGAATCAGCTGTGAGGATGAGCAAATCTTTTCTCATTTTACTTCTTAACTTTAGCTCTGGTAGAAGTACTATGCTAAGTGGTACAATGACTTTAAAAGGGCTTGACTTTTTTCAGGTTATCAGTAAAATGCAATAACATCTCACAATTACATGATCAACCTTCAGTGAAATGGCAGTCCGTAGACTACAGTGAATGCAGTAGATGATGTAGAAATACCTTGCAGATTCTCAGGGAGACACTGCTCACATAACCTTGTAACTTCTTATCTGGTTATCACTTCTAGCTTATCTGAGAACCTATCCATAGGTCTACTGGTAGAATTTGGCCGAAGGTTAATTTCTAAAATGTGTTATAATCATTTTTAGCACTACTTATTGCCTGTTATCTCCCAATGTACTTGCCTGTCTTGGTTTCTGTTTTTGAAGTCCTAGGTTTTTTGGGTTTTTTTTTTTTTGTTTTTTTTTTTGCAGAAATCGACCTGGATTTAAATATTTTGTCAGACAGTAAGAGGATGAAACCATTAAAACCATGTATAAGTTTGAAATTGCTAAGCCATGACTGCCTTAAAATGAAATCTAGAAAGAAACATTTTGTGATTGAACAACTCCTAATCCTTTTCTTACACATAAGTAATATAGGACTGAGTCAACTAAATTCAGCTGAGATGATTTCTTCATAGTTCTGAAGATTTCCTTCCTAAGGCTCACATAAAACTTCCCTTAGCGTTAATAGCTATTTCATACTCACAGTGACAGAAAAATACAATAGCACCTCCTTTTCTTTTTCACAGCCCAGCCAGAAAGCCCTCTAATTCACACCGAGCACTGGTGGTCGCGGTTCCCTCCTCAGGGAAGATGCAGTGGCTAAGAAAGGCTCATATTTTCTGAGGTTTTAATACTTGTCTCTAGCACATTTTTAGGGACCATTGAAACACTGCGGTGTTGGGAGAACTCCAAATGGAATCACATCTGTGAAAATCTGAGAACAAAGGCATGTTGTGAGGAGGTGGTTACATCCTTAGATGTCATTAGTCACTATGGTTTGGGTGGCTGCAGTGAGCTTCCCTGTGGCTCAGTGGCTACAGCGTTTCTTCAGCCACGTGTCCTTGATGGGACCTGGTGTAGTCCCTGCAATGATTATCTTTGGAGTCAGGGAGTTTGCCAGTGTTCTGGATCATCGGGTGTTCCTATAATTTCAAAGGGCATTAGCTTGCCACTTAGATAATTAACAAAACTGGTATTTGTTATCATCTTTTCCTTTTCTATGAGAAATTTGACTTTATATAGCTTCCTTCTCCCACCTGATGCTCTCTCACATATTTTTAAAGAATTAACAGTGGTTAATAGTATGTTTGAGAAGTGCTGACATACTGATTTCATGAACCTGTGTCCCACTTAAAATTGGGGCAGTTGGATTTTCCCATTTTCATAATGCTATATACTTTCATGAAAGCTGTTTATTTGAATCAAAGACTAACATTCAGTGAAAAACAGGTTCTGTGTCAGCTTGAAAATGAAGCAGATTAACCTGTCTGAAGTAAACTAAGCTCTATCTTGTATTTTCAGGCAAAGAAAAGAGGAGTTTTTTTGTGAAACTTAGAACTATGATTTTAAGTCACGGTGAGGCTGCAACAAATTTGAACTTTTATATCACCCCATAACTGTATGCTGCTGTGATTTGAACTCATTCACTCATTCAAAAAGTATATTCTGTGCTAGAAAGTGTTCTCAGAGATAGGTAGGATTCCAGAGATGAATGAGACATAAATTTTTTGACTCATAAACTCCCATGCTTTTGAGGACAGGTAGGCAATAAACAATAAAAACAAGTAAACAAATGAATAGAGTAATTTCACACAATCACAAATACTATCTTGAAGATATAGCAGAGTAATGTGAAGAGGTACAGAAAAGCTGTTTTAGGTAGGAGGGTTAGCCAGAAAGGAGAAGCTATGGGGGAAGAGGCTTCTATACTAAGCAAAAAGCAATAGTAAAACCTTGAAACAGGAATGCATGTGGTGTATCCAAGAAATGGGAAGAAGAAAAAACAAGTCCAGAGTGGCTGGAGCAAAGTAGTAGATGAGACCAGAGAAGTTACACAGGGGTACCTTTTCATTTTTATTCTAAGTGCAGTGAGACACTGTTTTTGGAGTTTTACCTGGAGAGTTGTATGTACTGATTTACATTTTTAAAAGATCACTGAAGATCCTGGGTAATAGGATGGAGGAATTTGCCAGTGTTCTGGATCATCGGGTGTTCCTATAATTGACCATTGGATGAACACCACAGTGCATTAAACTGATAGCCCTAAAAACCCAATAGCCAGTTTCTTAATATATTTACCATAGACATCAAGATCTTATTTCTGTCAGTAAGGGAAGTTCTCCTGTTTCACAAAGTATTTTAAGAAAGAAAAAGTTTCGTATTAATTAGATTAAATTATGAATATTAATAAAATATTAAAATATTTTAATGCACCGGAGCTGGACATGGGCCACCAAGAGTGGTGAGTCTGAGCTTTTGAGTGATTGCTTCTCTACCTCCGGTTCTCCTGTTGTTGTTACTGCTGGCTGACGTCAGGCACGTCACCTGGGTAAAACCCATGACTCATGTAACCTTCACTGGAGGTCTCTCTGAGGAACAGTGACAAGCATCTTAGTTTTTACTGTTCAGAAAGGAGCACTGGTGTGTAGGAACAGAACAGAGCAGCCAATTGGGGGTCCTGAGCCACACTCTTACCTGTACCTGTGAAAGAATTGAACTCAGGACAACTGCAGGGCATTCCTGTATTGGGCATATAATGAAAGGGATGGCAGGTTTTATGTCTTAAATAATTAACTGGCATGTTTTATATTTGATGGCACTTTTTTCCTCTTTTCAATACGTAGCAATCTACTGTATTCCAAAACCATGAATATTCTTAGAATATATTAAAGAGAGTCATAGAATGCCATCAACAGTTATCTCTGATGGATGTCTACTCTCATGTCACATGTTGCCTACTTCTGACCATGACTTCATTAAAAAGATAAACAACTTTTTTTCCCTTGGAAGCGACAAATTGTTACACAACCAGAAAACAGCAATACCTTATGATGAACACCCTAAGGGCCTAGTTAAAAAACCTTTCTAATAGTTGTAAATATATACATGGAGTCATTCTTAACCTGCTATAGTGACATGTTATTATCTGTATGTTTTTTTAAACTTTAGTTTTTTCCTGGTTTACAGAGCATACAAAATTGCTGTAAAAATTCAAACAAAGCAACTATGAATAAAATAGAAAGTGAAAGGGGCGCCTGGGTGGCTCAGTTGGTTAAGTGACTGCCTTCGGCTCAGGTCATGATCCTGGAGTCCCGGGATCGAGTCCCACATTGGGCTCCCTGCTCGGCAGGGAGTCTGCTTCTCCCTCTGACCCTCCCCCCTCTCATGTGCTCTCTCTCATTCTCTCTCAAATAAATAAATAAAATCTTAAAAAAAAAAAAAATAGAAAGTGAAAGTTCACAAATCCTCACCCTAAAAATAACCACTATTAGCAGTTTGATGGAGAGTCCTCTAGATTTTTTCTATGCCTAAAAACTTATATACTTACTTATATAAAATACAAATAGGGTCATACTGTTCTGCAGCTGGATTTTTTAAAACCTAACAATGCCACAGACATCTACCTTATTCTTTTTAAAGGCTGTAGTCCACAAGAATCCTATTTTATTTAAATGATGTTCTCTTATAGATATTTTTATTTTCATTTCTTTGCAATTACCAATCAAGGTTTTAAGAAAAATCCTTATTGTAATTTTTTTTTTTTTGCATTCTTTAGTGAGTATTTCTGGAGGAGAAATTTTTATAAGTGGAATTGCTGGCTCACTGTGTATTGCCAATTACCTTTCCAAAAGATTATACCAATTTGTGTCCTAGATTTTTTAAACACTTTAATAAATCCTCCTCCACTGCTGGGATACTGTATGCCAATCAGATTTGAGTTTCTTCTTTATGATTCACTCCAGTAAAAGCTTAGCGACTCATGTTGCTAAAGTGAAAAGAATCTCAGTCACTAGCATCTGCCTCCCAGATCACTTTGGGGGCTTTTTTCAGAAGCTTAAAATATTGAGGCTAAAACTGGGTTTATTCTCCCAGTCTGATTGGATCTCTGAGCTGGCTAATCCTCCTGTCTTCTGAGGTAAAGAGGTGAAAAGTACAGTGACAGTAGACTCAGCCACTTGTATGTTTCTTATTGTTTCTGCTGAAAGGTGTTGCTGTCCCCAGCTCTCAAAGAAATCCTTCAGGCTTTGTGGGAATTTCCTTGGCAACCAAGAATGGCTTCATCTCAAGAGCCCTTCTTGGTGGTCAGCATTTGGAACAAAAAGGAAAACTGCAAGAAGAGTTGGACAAGTATTCTTTTTGAAGCACTGGTCAACACATTTGCAGCTTGGCTCTGCATCTCCTTCCTCGCCCTGACTGCCCACCCCTGTGAGAATTTTAAGTGAACTTACATCCAGACTGTAAAGTTATTTAAATGAGAAGTTCATACCTTATGGGGAAGTGCTTTATTAGGAACTTTGAAGGAGTGTTGTCATCTGGGATAACTGATAAAGAGATCATCGAACCATTCTTTACATGGGGAGTATTTGCAGATTTTGCTGTTTCTTTATTTCCCCTTTGACAGGGGATGGCTGCAGAGTAGATTTACAAAGAGGCCATTTCATGGGAGGAAGTATTTCTTGCTCTTCTTCAGAAAGAGAAGGGCTCCCCACTGTTTCCAGCTCACTTGTCTGATTGATCCAGTGGCTAGTTGATGGATTTGCTTCCACAGAATCTCATGACCTTATCAGTCACCAGCAGAGCTTCCTGATTTCTCCATGTGTTACCACCAATGGTCTGGGTTCACTCTCTAGAACTGAACTGAAATGAAAACAACCATCCTTTCTTTCCTCTCTACCTCCATGTGTTAAAAGAGCAGCAGGGGCGCCTGGGTGGCTCAGTTGGTTAAGCAACTGCCTCCAGCTCAGGTCATGGTCCTGGAGTCCCAGGATCAAGCCCCACATTGGGCTCCCTGTTCAGCAGGGAGTCTGCTTCTCCCTTTGACCCTCCCCCCTCTTGTGCTTTCCTCTCTCTCAAATAAATAAATAAAATCTTCAAAAAAAAAAAAAAGAGCAGCAGTAATTTTTTCCTACAATCTGAAAGACAGTAGTTAATTATACCAAACTGGCATTATTGCCTAATCAGTGTTCTGTGCATCCACATGCGAGAGGCGAGAAAGTAACTGAGTCATTGTATAGGTAGCCATTGTAATCATTTTGAACTTCAAAAGTAGCTGCACTGTTGTTGATTCAGGGCTCCACCTGCTATATTGAGTCTATCCCTCTATGAAGAATAATTAACAATAATTAACAACTAATATAGTTAGACACTTACTTACACTAATGCTTTGGTGTTGGTACGATCAGCCCCGTTTTACATATTGGCAAACTTGAGGCACAAAGAGATTAAGTAATTTCCCCAAAGTTAAATAGCAGCTAAGTGGTAGAGCTGCATCCTGGCCCTGCAGCCTATCCTCTTAATAAGTACAGGGATGCTGCCTGTTTGGATTAGGATCTTTTTTAGGTCCCAAGGCTCAGGTGTCAAATTGATAGTTATTGCCCTTCAGTCTGTCCTTGAGGCGCACATCATGCTGAATAGGCTAATCATCAGAATTCCTACAATGTAAACAAATTCTTAAGGGTCTTATGGTGACCAGACGTTTCTGCTGCCACAGTGATTAAAAGACTCAACCAGTAGTTTGTTGTGTGCCCAGACCCTAAGTGGTGTTGGTGGAGGTCAATGAGAGAAGGCTGATAGAATAAAAAGTATAATATATGATCTTAGATTGTGAGTTTCTAACTAGCTGGAGAGACCGAATAAACTGTTGGTACTGACACTAAAGTACAGCAGTCCAGTGAAAGACAAGATAACTGTGTGGGCCAGAACCATCAATCACAGAGAAATGAGGGACTCTAGAAGCATCTTTCCACTGGAGAGAACATCAGTAACAGAAAATGAGTTTTAGCCGAATAAAATACTTCTCTTTGGAGAAAAAGGTAAGAGGTGGGGGAAATAAATTGGAATGTCGATGGACATCTTGGCCATTTGCAACAATGTGGATGGAACTGGAGGGTATTATGCTGAGCAAAATAAGTCAATCAGAGAAAGACATGTATCGTATGACCTCACTGATATGAGGAATTCTTAATCTCAGGAAACAAACTGAGGGTTGCTGGAGTGGTGGTGGGTGGGAGGGGTGGAGGGCCTGGGTGATAGACATTGGGGAGGGTATGTGCTATGGTGAGTGCTGTGAAGTGTGCAAGACTGTTGAATCACAGATCTGTACCTCTGAAGCAAATAATACATTATATGTTAAAAAAAAAAAAAAAAGACAAGAAGATAGCAGGAGGGGAAGAATGAAGGGGGGGGAATCGGAGGGGGGAGACGAACCATGAGAGACTATGGACTCTGAAAACAAACTGAGGGTTCTAGAGGGGAGGGGGGTGGGAGGATGGGTTAGCCTGGTGATGGGTATTAAAGAGGGCACATTCCTCATGGAGCACTGGGTGTTATATGCAAACAATGAATCGTGGAACACTACATCAAAAACTAATGATGTAATGTATGGTGATTAATATAACAAAAAAAGAAAAAAAAATGAAATGTAACTATCTGCAGGTTAACCATACAAGTGAACAATTTGGTTTATCCAATAAATGGAAAATAATGTGATTTAAAAATTCTTTGAAATAATGGCCCCCCCCCCCCAATTTAATGAAAGACAAGATTTCAAATTTTTTTAATGTTTGAGTTAACCTGTAGAGTTAGCAAAAGTAGATTAGTTAGCTAGTTGATTTGTCTGTGGACCATGGTGGATACTCCCTTCATTTACAGATCCTTACTTACAAACACCCCATGGCTCCTTGACTTTCAGGTTGTTCAGTGTTCACTCTCACTATAGATATATTCACCCCTTGACCATGAAGTGTAAGAGGTATACATCATTATAACTTCCATATTTTTTTTTCTGGTAAGAGGGAAGCAATTAATACTGATTTTTTTTTTTTTTAATAAAGCTGATCTCAGTAGTAGGTTTGAAGACTTAAATAAGCATGTTAAACCTTAAGTGCTATGAATCTCAGTTTCCTGTTTCATAATACAGGTGTTATGATTCAGTCTGAACTGCCTCCTCCACAGGGTTGTTGTGTGTAAAGGAACATGCTTAAAACACTTTAAAATAGTATAGAAATTTTCATTATCACTGTCATTTTCATTATTTAAATCTGCTGTTGGTTTTTATTTTTGGTTGGTTTTACAGTAAGACTGGTGGGATGGAAGTCAATTTCATTTCAGATTTCATTCCTCACCTTTCAAATTTACATTGCTAATTTGGCTCTTTGGGGTTTCATACTCAACTTTTGCACTCCACTGCTCTGCCTGCACGCTGCTGAATGTGCCCGATTGTCCTGTGACTATTACTGCATGCACATTTCCACTGGACCCAAATGTCCCTTTTCTTCTCTGCTTTTCCAAATCCCACCTTTCCTTCAAAACCTAAGTCAAGTCTACTTTTTTCATACATGCATCCTTGAACATTCTGGCTCATGTTAATTACTCCTGTCTCGGATTTCTGACACCACCTGGCACTTACTACTTGTCATTTCACATGGATGCACCTGTTTGTTATGGTTTTTTATATGTATGTATGTCTCATCTTTATGGGGTGTGGGGAAGGGAGGCAGAGGGTTGGGGTCGGGGGGCAGAAGAGGCAGCAGTCTTGTGATTTAGTTGCTGTTGGGAATGATGATGATTAATCAAGGGTGAATCAGCTTCCACTTACCCTTTCTTGAGAACTTTTTCTTTTTAAAGGCTGAGAAAATGAATATGAGAGTTTCTCAGAGAAAGGTGATTTCTCAGAGCATTGTTATTATCTTTTCTTTTTGGTGGCTTGAAAAATTAGTATTTCTTATGATTGCTGATAGAGTGTTTCATTAGGTTAACCAGTTGCTTGAAATGCACATGCTTGCCCATCTCATACATTTAAAATTTCTTTTTTTTGGCTAGGACAATCATGCAAATGCTAACATTTCAAATATAGTTTGCTCTTTCATTTGTTATAATCCATTTACACATTTTTTCTCATAATGAAAGCTCAATGGAACATAGTTAACTGGCTGATTGACATAGTTTAAAGAAAACACCAGATCTTTTTTTTTTTTTTTTGCCCTTTATTTAAAACAAAGTGTAGTGTGGCACAAGGACATATTGGAAAAGCCAACTGTCAGCACAGAAAGATGTTCTGTTGCAAGATGACATGGTATTGCTAAGTTTTCCCAAGCATGGCACATTTAAATGATGGACTATCAACATTTTACTTTTAGATATGAGCTACTTCACTTTGTATGAAATTAGTGAGAAATTAGGGGCAAGCCATATCAAATTTGGAAAGAATTTATCATTGAGTGGGATTTATTATTGAATTTACAGTTCTATACATTATTATAACCCTATTTTGCTCATACATTTTTCTTTTTTCTTTTTTTTTTTTAAAGATTTTATTTATTTATTTATTTGAGAGAGAAAAAAACAGCATGAGAGGGGATAGGGTCAGAGGGAGAAGCAGGCTCCCCGCCGAGCCGGGAGCCCGATGTGGGACTCGATCCTAGGACTCCGGGATCATGACCTGAGCTGAAGGCAGTCGCTTAACCAACTGAGCCACCCAGGCGCCCGCTCATACATTTTTCTATAGTTTAGATTGCTGGGACAGCATTATGGTAAAGATCCAAGTATATTATTAAAAAGAAGAAAGAACAAATCAAGTTGAAATCCATGTATTAGGATGACTTGTTTCAGAAGAACCTTTTGGTCAGAGTGAAATGTTGATCTTTTCTTCTGGTGTTTTTGATGGCATTACTCATTGTTTCACAAATGAAACTTACCAGGGTAAAGCTCATTTCGGTATCAGCTTATTTGTGATCCTGAGAAATAAACCAGGGGAATTCCAGATATTTCAATAAGTGGCCTCTATATTGTGGTTTTGTATGAAGAAAAACTAGGTGCATAATTTATTGCCTTGTTGAATTATGATCTCGAAGAAGGCATCCTCAGACACTTGCGCCCGAGAAGGGAGATCTTGTTTAGAAAAATAACAACTGCTACTAGTACTTAAAATTGTTGTGAAACTCTTTTCCTAAGTGCAGGATTCTTACGGAGTGACTGTTGTCATCAGGGGATCATGAAAACCTCTGTAAAAACGTGTCATGAAAGAATTTTCTTGGGGTGATGGCAGTGCTGTTCCTGGGCCCCCATGTCTTTGTGGGACTCTGCATGAGGTCCTGCTAATGCAGGAGAGTGTGATGAATTCTTTTGAGAACCTGGATTCAGGTTACATTTTGGTTTCTAGTCATACTTCTAAAAATTCCTATGGTTTTTCATTTTTAAAAGATGTATTGAAGTAGGACAACATGTAGGTTTTATTAAAATAAAAAACAATAAATGAAATTGAAATGCTTTTAGAAGATTCTCCCTTTTCTCGAAAGTTATAGTAGGGGCTGTATGCTCCTGTCTTACATATTCCCTAGTCAATGCCTTCATGGTCTAAATCCTCAGTTTGTAATACCTCAGTACAGAAGGACTTGGAGAAAAGGATTTAAATCAAAGGGATAGAAGACTTAGAGTTGTTCTCCCCTCCCCCCCCCCCGAATTTTCTGGATAATAAGAAATGTGTGTTGCTTGAAGTAGTAACAAATTCTGGGTTTTATAATCCCAGAGATGTTGGTTCAAATACTAGCTTTCTTCCTTACTAGCTGAGTAATCCTGTGCAGGTACCTAATGTCTCTGAGCCTTAGGAGAGTGGGTAGAAACCTTACCTCTCAGATTCTTTTGAGAATAAAACAAGAAAATGTATGTGAAGTACACCAGGTAGAGAGATGATGTGCTTGCCCTCTGCTTTCTTCTGTCTCTGTGAATAGTGCAGTAGGATAAACTATGAAACAAAGTCCTCACAGAGTGGAGTGAGTAAAATGAGTGAAGCAATATAAGTTTTAACTTTGTAGCGATTCAAGACAAAGTAGCAAGATAGAACACTGGGGTATTTTAAAAATTTTCTTAGAATAGATCTTAATGGGGCACCTGGGTGGCTCAGTCATTAAGCGTCTGCCTTCGGCTCAGGTCATGATCCCAGGGTCCTGGGATCGAGTCCCACATCGGGCTCCCTGCTCGGCAGGAAGCCTGCTTATCGCTCTCCCACTCCCCCTGCTTGTGTTCCTGCTCTCGCTATCTCTCTCTCTGTCAAATAAATAAATAAAATCTTAAAAAAAAAAAAAAGAATAGATCTTAATGTAGAATGATTCTCTATTAAATAGTTCCCAGAGGAGCATACAAGTGAAATTTTATAGTGGTGGCATTTTCTCTTTTTCCTGAAAGTAGTGAGCTCCTCACCAGCCAATAGCAATATGTTAAGACTTACTTTGCATTTGCACAAACCAGTGTGGTTTTTAAACCTGAGAATGTAGAAAACTGATGAAGCACTATAAAGAAAATATAAGACAGGGTTTGCACGGAAGGAGAGTGCCACGAACATCACTCATGGCTTAAAGCCGTTTGGTGGCTGTCCATTGCCTTTTTGATGAACCCAGGATCCTTAGCATGGCCTTTATAGCCCTGCACTGTCCTGTCTCACTTCTCTCTCCAAAGTCATTTTTCAAGGTTCTCTCCCTCGCTGACTGTACTCCAATCACACAGTGTTCTTTTAGGTCCATTAAGGTGTCAGTCTGCCCCTGCCTTGGGGCCTTTGCCTGTGCTGTTTCCTCTGACTGAAATGCTCTTCCTGCCCAGGCAACTGTTGTTCACTCATTCCTCTGTGAACGTCACCCCTTCAGGGAAGTTTCTGGTGACTCTCCAGTCTCGGTTAGAGCCTGTGGCTATAGGGTCTTGTTGCACATTATACTTTTCCATCATGACACCTACTACAACTGTCATCGAGTCATTGCCTATCTTAATTTTTGGTCAAATGCTAGTCTTCACCAATAGGCTCTTTGCTTCAGAGTTGAAGAGATGATGTCTGGCAAGCTATGGCTCGTGGGTCAGAGACTGCCAGTGGCCTAAGAATGGTTAAGCTAAGAACAGTTACAGTTTTAAAGTGTATGAAAAAAAGCGTATGTGACAGAGACTATTTGCCACCTGCAAAGCCTAAAACATTTACCATTTGACCTTTCAAAGAAAAAGTTTGCTAGCCTGTGATCCAAATCATTGCTACGTAGGTGGAATAAAAGAACTTGACTAAAGTTTTGACCATGTTTCTTTTCTGACCAGGCCACTTGATTGTAGTAAACATCCATAGAGTGTGTGATGATGTTGTAAGCACTTTGATGAGCTGAGGGCTGTGTGACCATCATAGGGTTTTAGCTGGAGAAGAACTATACTCAAAGTATGTGCATTAATAACCAGTGGAAATATGGAATGTCTTGGCATTCTCATGCCTTGGCATTTTTTAGCTTGTACTGCCCCGTTGAACAGATTTATTAGCAAATTGGATTAAGACATAATGCACACTTATCAGATTCTCAGAGGACAGAAAATTGACAAGGTTAGCTGTCTACGTTTTAAATTCTAGAATCAAGATGGAGAATGGTCCTGACAGGCTGAAACCACAAGGAATTTAACAAGAGTAAAGGTAAATTATGTAAGTTCAAAACATGAAGTGAATAAGAACGTATGAGAAATCCTGCTTTATTTGGATAGGAAGTTTATTGGATAGAAAGTTTCAAAGGCACCCATTACTCAAAAACAGTGGAGGGGATGTGGTTATGGTAACTAGGATGGTGAGATGCCTGGGCACTAACCTAATGGGAATAATTGAAGTAACTTTTCCAGAACTCTTGGAGAGGAGAAGGTTTGAGGGGTAGGAAGGTCATGAAGTTTGCTTTATAGTGAAAGAAAATAGATTTACTGTCTGTTGCCCTGGACATAAACTATAATAGCAGGTGCATGTTTCATGGAGGCAATTTTTATTTTAATATAAAGATGAATTAGATAGGAAATAGAGCTTTATCACTAATTTATGAAGCTTTTATTAAGTTCTCCTTGCACAAAGCACTGTAATAGGGTTCAGGACTACAGAAATGAATAGGACACAGTCTCTGCCTTGTAGGGGTTCTAATTACCCACTCTGAGATAAATCTGTAAATAATGTAGGGTGGTAGATATCTTAGTGGAGAAAAGGGAGTATGAATTCTGCCAGGGGCTGGGGAGTGGCCAGGGGTGACATTTGAGGTAATTCTTGAACTGAATGCTTTTACTATAGTGTTCAACAAGAAGCAAATGACTATATGTTAGGACCATAGTCGTAGGGTGGAAAATTAGACTAGATAGTCTTTGAGTTCTTTTAAGATTTTATGATTTGATGAATGTCAAACGAATGACACATGGGGATTCAAAAATTGAAAATTCAAAAAAAAGGAGGTAGAACGTAGCCTCAGAACCAGGGAACAAGGGAGCGAGTGAACCTTCAAGCTCAGTATTCGTGTCAGTAACGTGGTCATGATCTCCTGGTGCATTCAGTCAGAGCCCACCGGGTGCACGTGAAGACCCTGTCAAGGAAACTCCTTACAGCTGTTGTCTGCCTTTGTGTCAGGATTTTATTCTCCCCTTGGTTCTCTTTACCTACTTCTTCCGTATTTTCTATTGTTCTAATTTGGTGCATGTTCTCAGAGACCTCAGTGGAGGGTACGTTAAAAAAAATCTGCTAAATAAATAATAGCATGACTACTACAGATTTAATTATAGCTATACAGCTGCCTGTTTGAAGTGTTCTGCTGGGGCCATATGGTCCCTTGTACATCTCAGCCCTGGAAGGACCTGGTTTAAATGTTTCCCAGCTGACAGTGTTGAATTCTCAGAGAACTGCTAGTAGTCATTTGGAAGTCAATAGATGGTGTGCTTTACCTCTGTTGTCTCTCTGCAGATGGACGTTTTATTGACAATTTCTTACTAGGCTCCAAGTAGTCAGATATTAAAGCACCCACCCAGACAGGTCTCCAGAGTTATGTCTACTTGTTAGTTTTGCAGGCTGATTTTTATCACCACATTTGATGTGCTAAGTGGAAAGTACTTCTATATTTAACAACGTTCACTCACTGGCTTTTCAAAAACAGTATTTCAGTGGGTGATTCTTGTAATTATTTTCTGTGGCGTGGGGGGAACAGAAGTAGAGGGCTCAGGAGAGGGCATCTGTTATGCCCCTGTTACTGTTCTAAGAGTATGACCTTGAATGAATATTTAGCTTCTCTGGGTCTCAGGAGAGCCAGAACTGGCCCCTTCTGGGTCCCTTTTAGTTCCCAGACTCTGCAAGAATCATCTAGGGAACATGTTCTTGCCAGTGACGAGCATCTAGCATAGAGGGATGCTCTTCCTTTTTCCCATTGTGGCGTTTTGAGTATCTCTTTTCCTAGTACAAATTCCCCATTCTTTGGACCGCAAAAAGCTTTCAGTATGAACTCTGTACACAAAGGCCTAAACCTCAGAAAGTAGCAGTTTTGACCTTCATTATGTACTTTTTTCTGTTTAAAGACTGTCTAATGCATTTTTCCACATCAACAGGCCATTTAGTTTGTGATGAAATCATGGATGCTTTCACCAGAGAAATGCACAATAAATGTGTAGGCACAAAAACTTGCATATAATTTCAAAGTGCCTGTGGACCCCCCTGGATTCCCACCAGGGACCCCAAGTTTAGAACCACTGCTCTGTGCTTTGACAAGAGTCCTGGCTCTTCCTTCTTGCTCTGAGTGAAAGAACTGCAGAGGTGAGGCTGAGGACAGAGAAGTAGAAGGTTGAAGCCCAAAGCACCAGCTCTGGGGTCCACGGGGCGTGAAGAGTGGAGCCCTGTCCAGCTCCTGGACTGCTCTAGTGTGGAGCACGTGGTGGGGGTGGTGGGCAGCATTTCCTCAGCTTCCACAAAAGAAAAGCACTCTGCATCGGTGTTTGTTGAGCCATTAACTTTCCACTCTTAGTTGCCTTCATCACCTCTGATGACCCCACCCTCCCACCTCTCATCCCTTGCACTTTTTGTTTTTAAAAGAGCAGTCTGTGTTGTTTTATTAGCTACCTTGTCTGGGATGTGTGCAGAGGAGAATGCACATGAAACATTTCCCCTTAAACTATAATTTTCTCTTGAAGTCATTGACCCTGTGATGCTAATTTTTGTTTTGTCTTCATTTGATTGTTCCTTCTGCAGCCCCTCTCTCCCAATGGCAGCTGGAGATGGTGGGGCAGAAAGAACAAAAGAAACCCTGTGTTTAGGATCTTTCTTTTTGGGGTGGGAGAGGGAAGACTGTACACAGATACTGCTTTTTAGATATTAATAGGGTGAGAGTCAGAAGTAAAGCATTTAAGGTTTTTTTTTCTTCCTGCTGAAAACATGGTCATTCAAGGACAAGTGTGTCATTTTGAGGGAATGCAGATAAAATGGCCCTGTTATTGTGAGGAATTGTGTTTGTTTTACTATATAGCTGCACTCATCACCCATGTTCTTGTCAACCTTCTATTTATCTGATTTTTTAGCCGTACCCTGGGGAAGGTGTCTCTGCAACCTTCTCTAGTTAAAAAGCCATGTATCTTTAAACTTGGTAGAATTAACTTGCCTACAAAAGCACTGTACTAGATGGATATATGTACTTAAGACTGTGATGCAAACTGGGGAAGAGATTTCTTCCTAAAATTCAGAAAGTTGTATCTGAATTAAGTATGGTACCAATCTGTCTTTTATTTTATTCCTTTGGGAGAGAAAAATTTTATTGTGCCAGTTACCTCTTCCCCATATATTCTAGGATGTTATTAAAGCTCTAACATGATAATAATTATTATTACCATTCTATTGCTTAGGTTAAAATAAAATGAAACTTTAGGGTGCAGGTTATTTTTAGTGCTCAGCCAAAATTTTAGTGGTGAATTTGTTGTTCATCAGTATTGGTGAAATATTTGTTTTTGATGTTAGGGAGCATTGGACATTTGAAAAAACATAGTTCTAATGTTGTGTGTCATTCTAGACTCTTCCTTCTCCCCTCTATCCAGGCATTCCAAAAATCCTGTATGTTCTGCGTTTTCCTGTTTCTCAAATCTCTTTTCAACATTCCATCCCCACTGATGTTCTCTTGGTTCAGAGTCTCATAATATTCCTCCATTTAACACATTTTTGAGGCGCCTGTTACTAGCTTAGCACTGTGCTTAACCACTTTCAGACATCATTCATCTACACCTCTTATTTTCTATGATGTGGTCATTTATTGCCCCCATTTTATGGATGAGGAAATCAGCTTAGAGAAATGAAGTCATTTGCCCATTGTTCCACAACTAGGAGGAGGAAGGACTGAGGTTTGCTTACAGCTCTGACCCCAAAGCTTATTCCTTCTCTCTACCTGGATATAAACAGCTGGAGAACAGTCACTGAGCTTAGCATGATAAAGCTTGGACTCTGGAGATAGACTTTGGTTTGAATCCTTACTCTGCCTTTTCTAGTTTCATGATCTTAGGTCATGTTATCTCTAAGTCTCATTTCCTCATGGTAAATAGTGACAACAATAACTTGCTGATAGAAATGTGGTGAGAATTTAATAAGATAACTCATGCAAAATTCCTGGTCTGATCTGGCCAGGAACTATTGATTTAAAAATGTTAGTAATCATTAGTATTACTTTTTAAAGAATTTTTTTTAAATTTTATTTTATTATGTTAGTCACCATACAATAAATACATAATTAGTTTTTGATGTAGTGATCCATGATTCATTGTTTTCGTGTAACACCCAGTGCTCCATGCAGTATGTGCCCGCCTTAATACCCATCAACAGGCTAACCCCCCCCCACCCCCCGCCCCTGAAACCCTCAGTTTGTTTCTCAGAGTCCATAGTCTCTCATGGTCCATCTCCCCCTCCGATTTCCCCCGCTTCATTTTTCCCTTCCTTCTCCTAATGTCCTCCATGCTATTCTTTATGTTCCACAAGTAAGTGAAACCATATGTTAATTGACTTTCTCTGCTTGACTTACTTCACTTAGCATAATCTCCTCCAGTCCCATCCATGTTGATGTAAAAGTTGGGTATTCATCCTTTCTGATGGCTGAGTAATATTCCATTGTATATATGGACCACATCTTTATCCATTCATCTGTTGAAGGGCATTTCAGCTCTTTCCACAGATTAGTATTACTCTTAATAATTTAAAAATCATTATTGAAGGCCATGTGCCTCTTGGTGATGGTGCTTTTCGAATGCAGTTTTATCAAATAGGGATTTGAAATTCTAAATTAGGAAGGAATTCAATGTGTAACTATTCTTCGAAAGCAGGACTCCCTCTCAAAATTTTCCTGATAATTCCCAGAGAAGGGTAGGTCTTTAAGGCACTTTAACAGGGATTTAAAAACAAAACAAAATGAAACAAAGAAACAAACAAAAAACAATGAATGGTAGCTACCAAGCAACCTAAATATGAAAGTTATTTTTCATTGACCTATGCTCTTAAGTTTTAGAACCAGTAAAGGCTCTTTGCTTCTTCAGAGACTTTTTCAAGTTTGTTACCACCAAATGGGAGCACCTTTCCTGGATCTTCAGTGTCCTCATCTGTATTTATGTAGAGTCTAAGAACACTACAAGACAGGTGTGGTCACATAGATTCTGTGCCTTTAATAGACATTTAGTGAACACTTACTGCAAGGCTATGCCCTTATAAGGGACAGGGGAACAAAGTAGAATAATGCATGGTTCCTTATTATAGGGTACTTTAGAACCCTTTTAATTTATTTTTTATTTTTATTTTTTTAAAGATTTATTCATTTATTAGAGCGTGGGGGGAGGGGGAAAGGGAGAGAAACCCTCAAGCAGACTCCCCACTGAGTGCGGAGCCTGATACGGGGCTTGATCCCAATACCCATGAGATCACAGACCTGAGCCAAAACCCAGAGTCCCGGATGCTCAACTGACTGAGTCACCCAGGTGCCCAGAACCCTTTTTAAAGGTGCTTTTCTAATAAAAGTCACAGCCAAGTCAATCACTGAATGCATTGTGATAAGTATAATCACAGAGGGAAGGCTAGGGTCCTGTGGTAGAATAATGTTAGGGAAAGTTGGGGGCGTCAAGGTCAAACTTACTCTCCTTGTAATTCTTGGCTAGAGTTTGGAGGCATAAGTTGTATTTAGCATCGAAGGGACAGAGCAGGGAGGGCAGGCATCCAGGCAAAGGGCATTTCCCACCAAATAGATTAATGAGTATTTCAAGTCTCCTTCCTTAATGCATGGAGTAGGTGACCTGCTTATATGTACAGTGGAATTCATGACACAGCAATAAAAGAGGAAAAATAACTTCTAGAAACATTACTTAACCCAACTAGCACCTGGAGTTTACAGGTTCTTGATTTACTTTAAATACTTTTTAAGATGCTGTTCTCCATATTTGGGTTTTCTACGTTCTTTCTCTCTCTCTGACCCATTTTATTTTATGTAATTAAATCCTGTTAAATGCTTTAAAATGTGCTCAATTAAAATTTTTAAAGATTATCTGTACAGAGCCTAAGCTATTGTAGGTGCTTGACATTGGTTTTCTGTATAAGAGGTTTATTTTATTTTATTTTAATTTTTTTATTTTTTAAAGATTTTATTTATTTGTCAGAGAGAGGGAAGGAGGAGGGAGGGAGAGGGAGGCAGGCAGCACAAGCAGGGGGAGCGGCTCCACCCCCAGACCCCCCCCCATCATGACCTGAGCTGAAGGCAGCCGATTAACTGACTGACTGAGAGACCCAGGTGTCCCTGTGTAAGAGATTTAGAGATTTCAGAGCACTCTCTTCTAAATTTTAGGTAGCAAAATATATTCATCAGAAATTTAAGGGTTTCACAGTGTAGTGAAGTCAACAGAGCATTAAAAGTTAGAATTCATGTCCTGGCTTGACCATTTAGCTGTGTGAGTTTCATGAAGTCCCTTCACCTTCTTGAACTTCAGTTTCTTTCACCTGGAAAATGGTTTAATAATATATTTCTCATAAGCTTGCTATAAGAATTCAAGTAAGGTAGTAATTGCGAAAGTGTTTTAAAGACTGTAAATAGCTATAAGCGTATTGACAGTATGATTTTTTAATGATGGAAGACATAAGAAAATGTGACTAGAGATTTTGACAAGTTGATTTCAAACTAGGTCAGTACTTGAAATTTCATCCTATTTAGGAAATCAGAACTAATGGATTGTACTTAATGTTATATTTAGTTTAATAGCCATTTGTGAATGTGCTGCTTTGCAGAATCATTTGCATTAATGGTGGTAAGATGTCTATATTTGGAAGGAAAAATTAGAAAATCAAATTTTCACCCTCAGGGGACTGTTTTCATTTTGTATTTTAAGAAATGGAATAAACGAAAGGACAAGAGTGTTCAAAAAGTAAAAACATGTAGCCATAGAGCCTTTTGGCATCTTGTCTTAGTTAATGACTTTGTTTGCACTCTTTCATATTTTATACACTCTGGAAATCTCAAATCATGTCATAAATGTTCAGTACTAATAACATTATAAGTGATTGCCTAGATTTTGGAATCTGTAGGTGATCAAGCAATAGCTACCCCCCCCCCCTTTTTAAGGCCTCTTAGACATTGGGGCAATAGTTTTTAAATTTAGCCTTTGGAGATATTCTTCTAAATCACAGCTTGAAGATAACCTAAAGGGCAATCAGAGCTTCCATTAAAAACAAAACAAAAAAATGTGTGTAGAAATTATTCCAGTAGTTCTGTCTATTAGACCAAGAAAGTCCCACAAATTAGCTTAAGGGATGAGTAAAGGATATCTTCATGTAACAGAAAAGTTTAAGATGCTTTTTTCTTATGTGGTTTTGAAATAAAACACAATACCTGTTTAAGCTTATGAAACAGTAATTCTTATCATTTTCCTCCTTCTGCCATTTCCAAGTTGGGCAACCACACAATTTATAAGAAAGAAATGAGATTTAGGAATGGAGGGCTGGGGTATGTTGAAGAGATGGTGTTTGTCCACGCAGTTCAGAAACACCAAACCCTTGTCCTCAGTCCAACACTGTTTTTAGAAGATCATCAAGGGAAGTGTGTACACAGGGAAACAAAGGCCAAGAATTCTTTTATTACTGTCTGAGGCTTTGGCTGCAAACCCCAATGTATAACCCTGGTGAACTAGGAAGAGCATGGAAGCAAAACAAGCTCCTTGTATTTGGAACACAAGAGTAGGCCTGCTTTTACACTGGGAACCCCTAACTATGAAGAAAGGCCAGAATAGAGCTTTTGGCAAGAATAACTATTTTCCCCGTACCTGGGGGAAAAGCTGGTATAGGCTAATTGACTTAGAATTTGACTATTTCAGATCAGCTCTCTTCTTTGTATGTGGGATGAGAGGGCTGCTGGAAAGTGGGGAGGAGGATGGGAGATAGGGACATTCTTCAGTTAACCACAGAGGCCAGCTCTAGGCACTCACTGGTTTCCAGCCATTACTCCAGGATTCCCAGAGTTTGAGACTATAGGTTTACTCCAAGTAATATCCATAGTTTTTGGTAGGTCAAACGTATTTCAAAGATTATCCCAGGGATTCATTTTCACAAGGCTACTTTTGATGGTCTGCTTCTTCATGCCAACACTGGTGGAAGCTAATTTTAACCTGAGGACAGTGTACTTGATTAGGTTATATTATATTCATGTTGAGTAGTGGGCTATTAATGGTTTATATACTATTGGAAAATAAAGGCAGGCATATATCACCTCAGATATAACACAGTCAGGGGGTCTCCCTGATATGCAAGATAGGAAGAGTGAAGACAGTAAGGAGGTTTACTTCCCATGTTGGAGAAACCAAAAAGAATGGGAAAGGAGTGAGCCCCATATTTTTGTTTTTTATATCTTGCCAGGTATTTTACCTCTTATCTCGTCCAATCTTTACAAAATCCTTTATGAGTTAGGGCTATGGAATATGGTTTTAGTTTTCACTGTCCTTGATTTCCTTTAAGGATTTTCTGCCAAGGGAGAACTCCATGTAAGCCAGATTTGCAATGAAATAATAGTTTATTTATTAAGAAACTCATTGTAGTATAAATATTTTATTACAGTAAAATATATGTGGGTGATTTACATATACAGACGTTTATAAATCATAAATCTACTTGATGATTTTTCACATTGTGAACACATATTTATAATTGTTATTCAGATTATGAAATAGAACATGACCAGCATAGTATGTTTGTTTTCTTTGTCATGATTTATTTTCTTATTTTTATTATTTTCTACTTTATACCTTCTTTGAGTTTCATTTTCTGGTTTATTTTCATTTCTTGAGATATATATTTAGATCATCAAACTTTGGCTTTCCTTCTTTTGTAATATTTGCATTTAAGGCCATGAATTTTATCCAATGCACATGCTTATATTCTACAAATTTTGATATGTCATATTTTTATATTATGAGTAATACTGACTTTAATAAATCAATAATGCATCTTTTAATCTCCAAGAAATCTACTTTGTTTTTAAATATGATTCTGCTGAAATTCTCCATGTTGTAATCAATATTTTAAAAATATTACTGTTATTTCAAAGTGTGTCTGATAATTACAATATGAAGCTCTCCTTTGTTTCTAATTTCTGGTTTTTCTTTCTCTTGGGCCCCAGTCATTTGATTTTATCTGCTAGTATGCCTAGTAATTCTGATTATAATTCTGATATAATATGTACATAGTAGAGATAAGTTGATACTCAGGATGATATTCTCTTCTTCAGAGTTTATTTCTTTTGCTTTTGGCTGGCATTTAGGTGAGGGGCAGGTCACCCTAATATTCAGTCTGGAATTGAGCTGATTGGAAGCTGGGTTTTGGTCTTTATGTGGATTAGTCTATTACTAGTTTGCCCTTAAGCCTTGGATCTTGTCCTTTAGAGGTCCCAACTAAATGCCTGGCATGCTTGGCCATTATTTTGAAGCTGCTGAAGGCTCTGCTCAATTTCTGAAGCTCTGCAGCTACTTAGGAATCATCAAATGCCTTTAGTAGAAAAGCAGAGCTGAATTTAGCCTCACCTTTATGCAGTTTCCTTTTTCAAGGATATTGGTTCCTCAAGTTTTTAATGTCACAGTAACTTTCTGGTGCCTTTAAGCAGATTACAAAAATTCTTCAGTTTTTCTTGCTGGAAGGGTTAGTGTGATGCAAGCTAGTTCACCATAGCTGAAAGTGAAGTCTCTTAGGAACATTTTTTTAGGTTGGACATTTTTAGTTCACTAAATACACAGCTCCAGGCCTGCAACCACCCACACAGACTCTAAATCCTGGGATTCATAGACTTAAGAGCCATGTGTTATGATAGAGAAATGTGGTTGAGCCTATGAAACAGATTCTGAGTCTCCTTACCTAACGAGCCACAGGGATGAAGATGTCGGGTCTCTCTCTCTCTCTCTCTTTTTAAATCCATTCACTTATCTTTTTGTAACAGAGAACAGTTAGCTTGCTTCTTGTCTTCAAGGCACTGTAACCTTCCCATTGGAAAAAAGTACCAATGAATTTGTCAAACTCTGCTCCATCAAATTGGCCATTTCCATCCCCCAAGGTGTAGAGAAAGGGAGCGGACAGAGGCAGAATCATCTCACTCTGGTGAGTGAGAGAGCACTTTTTTCCTACCCTAACAGTTAATATTGTTTGCATATAGTAAATGAATAAATTTATACTCAAGTAGCGTAAATAATTTACCAAGATGCTGTTTGACCTAGGCGTTCTCTCATACTTTTAAGTTCCTTGAATCCTAAAGGTTCCACAGCATGGATTTATTCTCCAATGCCATATCTTATGCACTGCTCAAGACCATATAATTTTTTTTAGCACAAGACACTTTTGAGAATGAAAGAAGGTAGTATTAATAATTATATCAGGAAATGGGGTAAACTGGGACTGCCATAAAGAAACTGATAGGTGTGGTGACCCTACTTTACCACTAAGATTTCTTTGCAGTGGGAGGACATGGCCCCAGAGTGATCTGTAGTGAGCTTAGCAGATGAGTTTGTTTGGGAAGGAATAAGAGCTAGCAATTTTCAGAGAGAACGGAAAGGGGGGAATCAGCAGGAAGAAGAAAAAATAAGCTAAGAAGAAGAAAAGAAGGTAAGAAGGAACACCAATAAGAAAGCCAGGAATAAGCTCTTTACCCAGGAAAGCAGGTGGATGTTAGCATGCAGACATGATTCATTAAGCAGGGTGAATTGAAAATAAGTACAGATTGGAAGATTAAACTTATTCTCATTGAGAGGAAAAGAGAATGTATAGAATGCAGTAGCAGTAGGTGTAAGCTTTGTAAAAATAATGAGAAAGTATCCTCAAGTTTACATGATTTTTAAAACATCATTTGTAGTAAGGACATTGAACAGCCCATAGGATCCATTCTAATAAATCAGATTCAAATGACAAGCTATGAGTACTCCTGGTTAAAAATGACACTTCATAACAGATGCACTTATTTTGGCATATGCTAATAATGGCAGGCAAAAAGAGGTAGGGTTTAAATGACTTACGTGACTGGGAATAATATGATAGTCTGGACCTACTTACCAGGTGATGCTGTTGGTCTGAGGGTGATAGTAAGGAGGCTAGGAGGACACAGTGTTAATCAAATGGTCATCCCAGTCAGTTAACATTGGTTAGCCATTACTTAGTAATGGGTCCCATACAGAAAACCTAAAAACTGCCTTCATGGAAGATGGCAGGAGAATCTAGGACCTGAGTAGAGTACAGAAGATAGACTTTTCAATTAGCTATATATGGTACATATCACTTGTGTGAGTAACTTTGCATCATCTCACAGAGCCATCATCCCAAGTAACCCATCTCTTTCATAATCAGCCTACTTGTTCTGCTTTGTTATAATCTCTAGTTTCTTGGTATGCTAATACTGTGATCCCTGAGTCTTAGAACACCACTCAGAAAGTAAGGACATATAAGAAATTATAAAAATGAACATGTATGGCAGAGGGCAAGCCATATACTTCTGAGTATTTATAGCAAGATCTTACTCTGGAAGAAAGAATGCATGCTAGTATTAAAAGGCATTTGAAATGCACGCATCTGGATTCACAGAGTTGGTGGTGTTCCAGTTGTAGCTCCACATAACAGCCATTTGAAATAGATTTCTTTGAGATCAAGTTTGGGTAAAGGAATTCGTATTCACTGTGTGTGTTCTCATAGCTGTGTATCCCTTGGAGAAGCAACTAGTGATCTATAGGAAAGGAATGCCAAACTTTATCTTTCGAATTCAATCCAGATGAATTTATTGGGTGATTTTTAACCTGATTTGAAAGCCCTAGATTCTGTTCTTGCTTTCATTATCTGTTATTGTTCTCTTAGTTTCTGGTTATTCTTTACCTTTTTGTTTAATGTTTGTAATTTTTTCTTAGAGTAGGGTCTATCTGCCGCCCACTACCAGGCATTAAACATTATAGGCATCCATAAAGTTTGAAGAGAATTAAATGGAGTTGAGAGTGGATTTAAATGGGAAGTGAGAAAATTTGTCCAAATAGCATTTTAAAAATCTGTTTTCATATCATAATGTGCCTTATTTATCTCCTAGTAGTAGATAAAGCATTCCTAGGCATGTAGGCATATTCAGGGCTCTGAGAATATCTGTAGTATAGAAACATTTAATCTTATTTAACTTGTATTCCTCAAATTTGTTTGACAAATACATTTTTGCAAAGGGTCTGGACTCTTAAGTAGACAGAAATCACCTCAAATTAATTTAAACCCAATATGGAATTTTCTGGCTTATGTAACAAGTAAGAATTCTTGATGAGTTCACAGAATGGAGAAGCTGCAGGACCTCAGGGCCTGGGACTTGGGACTCAGCAATCTCTCTTTTCATCCATTTTTCTCTCTTGCTTTTGTCTGTTTTCTTTTGGGTGCTGACCTCATTCTCTCCTAGTGTGGACAGTCCTATGACAGGTCCTTTCAACATGGAGGGGAATAACCTCAGGTGAAAGGGAAAATGCTGATTTTTATACAAGTAAAATATTAATTTCCCACAAGGATTTGGTTCCTGCCTGAGTCACACATCCATCCTTTGGTCCAGTCACTGTTATCAGGGGAGGAGTTTACTAAGATTGGCTGTATCCAGGCCTTTTGTCCATTGAGATGACCTGGTCAGTGGTTATATCCAGAACCTTTAAGAGAGGAGTTTGAACAGCTTATTGGGAAGAGCAGAAATAGTAACCACCATTCATCCAGTCAACAGATATTTATTCAACCTTTCTCTTCAGGCACTCTTCAAGGCATTAGAGATACAACACTGAACAAAATAGATGGATATTAATACCTTCATGGAACTTTCTAGTGGGGAGGCAGATAATAAAGACAATAGGTAAAACACGGCATGTTTGTGATAAGTACAAAGAAGGAAAAAATAAAGCAGGAAAGAGGAGTAAAAAGAATCTGTGGGTAGAAGAAGGCTGATATTTTAACTAATGTGGCCAGGGAAAGACTCATTGATGAAAAGGTGACTTTTAAATAAAGATCCAAAGAAAATAAGAGAGGAAACCATGCAGACATTACATTGGGAAGCAACAGCAAGTGTAAAGGCCCTGAGGTTAGAGTGTACCTGGCATGTTTGAGGGAGGACATGGAGTCTGGAGTAGTGGGCATGGGGAAGACTGGGAGAGAGCAGTAGGAAATAAGGTCAGGTTGCTGATAAGGAGCCAGATGATGCTGGGGTTGTGACTTGTCCCTGACAGCATTGCCTTCCCCCCCGGGGTTTGAGAAGAGGAATGACAGGATCTGACTTCTGATTTGACTGCTGTAGCTACTTTGGTGAATAGACGGGGGGCAAGAGCAGAAGCAGATAATCCAGCCAAGAAACCAATGCCATTATCCAGGAGAGAGAGATGATCATAGC
The DNA here is from genome assembly GCF_011800145.1 of Mirounga leonina. Classification (NCBI taxonomy): domain Eukaryota; kingdom Metazoa; phylum Chordata; class Mammalia; order Carnivora; family Phocidae; genus Mirounga; species Mirounga leonina. The sequence continues at coordinate 24,697,503 of NW_023270323.1, read as the reverse complement.
AGATGATAGTGGACGAAGGTAGAGGCAGTGAAGGTGGTGAGAAATGATCAGATTCTGGGTATACTTTGAATGTGGATCCAATAGGATTTGCTGGATAGAATGGGCATGGGGTGTGAGAGGAAGGTAAGTGTCTAAGGTGACAGCAAGATTTTGGCCTTAGCAATGAAAGAATGGTAACCATTAGCCAGATGAGGAAGACTGCAGAAAGAGCCAGTTTGAGGAGACTACTGGGGGTGGGGGCTCAGTTTTTGGATAAGTGAAGTTTGAAATGCCTATTAGACATCCAAGTGGAGATGTTACAGGTCTGGAGTTCAGGGAGGAGGTCCTGGCTGAAGATAGAAATGTGTGAGTCATCAGCATATAGAAGGTGTTTAAAGGCATGAGATTTGATGAACTCACCCAGGGAGTGTGTAATAGATAGGAAAGAACCACTCAGGGGCTGAGTTCTGAGGTACCTCAGATACCATACATGTTCATTTTAGAAAAGCTATTAGTTTCTCTGAGAACACTAGCATTTCACAAACACAGTTTGAGATCTGCTGATCTGAAGGAACATGTCTTTAGAACTACATCTCTTTAGAGCATATAGAATATAGTTTACGTCCTTTGGCCTTAAAAATACACTCCTAATTTTCCAATATGGGTATGATAATCTCAGTAAATGTAACATAGTACTCTAAGACATTTTGTGGAGGAATATAATTGACTGTAGGCTATTCTGCATGTGTTCTGAGTCAGGTAGTTTATTAGTGACAGATTTGGACACAGATTCTAGAGTGAGCCTTGGGAAGCTAACTTTCCTGGGCATTTGATGGTTTTTGGTCTGATTTTTAGTGCTACAGAGTTCATTCTTTCCATTCATAATATTTATTACAGCTGAATTATGTGCAAAGTAGGTATCCAGTACAATGGGGGATAAACTATTCTAAACCTCAGGAAATTTGGGGAAAAGATTTAAGCTTTCAAAAGTATGATTCAGAAGTGAGTGCTTCCAGAGTTCCCAAGAAAGTGGGGCTGAGATGGTTAAATGGCTCATGCTTGATGTTTAGAGGAGGTAGAAGGATGTTTAGAAAAGTTAGAAATGTGGAAAGGAAATTTTTATAATGTGTGTGGGAGTCTAACTACATAAAATAGAATAGGATTATCAGATTACCTGCCTAACTAGATAGAGCAAAGAGTGTGCTGAAGAGAATGGGAAATAAAATCAGATTATTATATAGAGCTGTTGGTAATGGGAACTCTCTGGAAAGAACCTGAGGAAGATTATTCTAGCAGTGATATTTTGTTAGGCGTTTGTGCCACTTAACCATACCCTATACTGTACTCTGTGTTTTAGAAAACAGTTCACTACTGCAACTTCCTTAGGTGATAATAACAGTTTTGGCAATTTGATGCTTTTAGACCCTTCCCATGGCTGCTCTTTAACTATTTATAGAATCAAATAGATTTTTTAAAAAATATTAACATTTCTTGGAGGACTAATGGTATAAACTTTGGAAAATTCCCTTACTGCTTAGAAGTAGTCATGTTCCTAACATCTAAATATCTTCCTTTGCTTTTTTGTGTGTTGTTTGTTTCCACTAAATTATTAGCCCTGATGTCCTTGCTTTTTGCCTCATAGCTTTCTTCTTATGTGCAGTACCAAATTTAAAAAATTCTGCAAAAATGCTAACGAGGGTGATGGAGTTTTAGGGATTACTTCTCATGTCACTTATTTTCCCCAATTAAAAACTCTGCAGATGGGGGTGCCTGGGTGTCTCCACAGGTAGCGCATGTGAGACTTGATCTCAGGATCATGAGTTCAAGCCCTACATTGGGTGTAGAGCTTACCAAAACAAAAAGAAAGAAAAAGAAAAAGAAAACTCTATAAATGGAAATTGTTACTATAACTCCTATAACTTTTTTTTACTATAACCTTTTTATTTTTTATTTTTTATTTTTATTTTATTATGTTATGTTCATCACCATACATTACATCATTAGTTTTTGATGTAGTGTTCCATGATTCATTGTTTGTGCATAACACCCAGTGCTCCATTCAATATGTGCCCTCCTTAATACCCATCACTGGGCTAACCCATCCCCCCACCCCATCCCCTCTAAAACCCTCAGTTTATTAATGGGGAAAATTGGGCCATGTCTGCCATTTCCTCTCTCAGCAGTAATTCATGGCAAAAAGTACTGAGTTCACTGGTATCTTTTGACCTAAGGGGAGGGGCATTTATATTGATGATTAGTATATATCAGAAGTTGGTCCCTTTCATATGATCCTGCAAAATTCTTATCTCCATCCTTCCACGATTGTTGAAATGTTTTCCTTGAGCTGTGGGAGGTGTTTCCCACTCATTGAAGAGTGCCTGAACAGGCCTGTTCTAAGTAGAACTTGGGGAAGGCCAGGAAAGGGACAAATAACACCTACAAGATAAGCTTTCCAAGTGACCATAAGAAGCAACCTTTCCTCCCCAAGAAAATCTCTTTATACCTTTACCCCTCTCCTCAAATTTCCACATACCCTTCCCCACTTCCTCCCTAGCTCACTTCTCAGTTCTCTTTTCCATAGTTCAAGGTTGCTTGAACTCCTTTTGTGGTTGTCCCCTGTATCTCCTGCAGCAGTAATCTGTCTCATTAACATTCCAAGGTGTTAGCACACTTGCCATTTAAAAGAAATTCTCTATTTTATGTTTTCCTTTACCTACTTTCCTGTTCCTTGCCTTTTCTTGGTAGCAATATTTCTCAAAATAATTCTCTCTACTGCCTGTCTCCACTTCTTCACTGGGCACCCTGGTGGCCACCATAACTGCTCTTGTCAAGATCACCCGGCACCTCCATCTTGACGAATTCATTGGTCCATTCTTGGTTCTCATCTTATTTGAACTTTCAGCAGCCTGTGACTCAGCTGATATACTCTCTTAATTGAGCCCTTTCTTCACCTGATCGTTGGCATATCCTGGTTTTCCTCCAACCTCACTGGCTGCTCTGTGAGGGTGTCCTCTGCTGAGATCTCCTCCCATCCCTATAAAAAATAAAGTGGCCCAGGGTTTAGGTCTTATCCCTCTTCTCTATCTACACTCATACTCAAGCTTGTGTCGTCCTGTCTCATGGTCCTAAATTCTGTTTATGTGTTAATATCTTCTAAATGGATGTCCTCCTATGCCACCTTTCCACCTGGATTTTTAGTAGGCAAGACTCACCTAAAACATCCCAAACTCCTTACTGTGGCCTTCAAGGTTCTTACCACCTGCCCCCCCCCCTTACCTATGCAACTTCATTTGCTGCTATTTTCTCTTCCTTGCTCCTTTATCTCCCACCACACTCAACTTTCTCACTATACCTCTCTACCAAGTTCTTTTCTGCCTCAGAGCTTTTGCACTTGCTGTTCTCTTTGCCTAGAATGTTCTTTGAGCAGATCTTTGCATGGCTTATCCCCTCAATCCAGTGTAAAATGTACTTCTTCAGAGGCTTTCCCTGACTACCCTGTCTAAAATAGTACCCTCTAACCTGTTTTATTTTTCCTTCTTAGCACTTATCACTACTTTAAATCATATTCTATTTCTCCTCTGGTGAAATATGACCCAAGGAAGATGTAATTTGTTGATCTATCCCTGTATCCCTAGGGGTTAGATCAATGCCTGGCTCATAGTAGACTCTCAACATATGTTTACTAAGTGAGTGAAAAATAAATGAGTTGTTTTATATGTAAACATTTTTTATATGTAAGCCATGTGATTATACCCTTAATATTTTTGAATCCAAAGTACAGAGTAATGTTTTTTATAATAGAATGGCTAAACATAATAGAAAAATGGCTAGCTAGAGCCTGTTGTGTGTAGACTCACATAAAGGAATTTCCTTGAGTGATATATGGAGTGTCTCTTCTTGTTCCCTTCTCTGGAAATAAGTTGTGTATTCTTGGCTTTTCCCATGCAGCTGAAGAATAAGTTCATGAAAAAACTGCCACGTGATGCAGAAGCCTCCAATGTGCTTGTTGGGGAGGTTGACTTCTTGGATACTCCTTTCATTGCCTTTGTTCGGCTCCAGCAGGCGGTCATGCTGGGTGCCCTGACTGAGGTCCCTGTGCCCACAAGGTAAGCTTCTCCCTGACCTGCTGGGGTCTACAATGTGCTTCTAGAGTGGTCTTGGCTAGATAATCAGTAGAATGAGGATACATCCAGAGCAAGCATATTGGAAAGGTTTAATCTGAAATAATGATTTAGCCTGTCTTTCATGCTATCAAATTACTTGGCACTTGTAGAGTAGTAAGAATAACAATTTAATAATTAATTGGGCCATGTACTAGTTTATTCTTAGGGATTAGTTGATTTAATTCTCACAATAATATATATATTTTTTAAAGTTTATTTATTTTAAGTAATCTCTGCACCCAACATGGGGCTTGAACCCACAACCCTGAGATCAAGAGTCGCATGCCCCTCTGACTGAGCTAGCCAGGTGCCCCTCTTATAATAATATTTTTAAATTCTAAACTATAGGGATATGGATTTTACAGATGAAGAAACTGAGTCTGAGAATTTAAGTAACTTGTCCAACATCATACAGATGGTAAATGTTTCAGAGGTCAGAGTTGCTTTAGGTTGCTCTACGTTTTATTGGAAAATTGGCAATAGGTACATATATATATACACATACATGTATGTATATATGTGATTCTGTGCATATATACACACACATATAGAAAAATCATTAATCTGCACACTTAAATTTGCACACTTTTACTGTTACGTGTTGTATCACATAAGTTCTTATTCTAAAAGGAAGCACATTACGGTTCTTAGGATCACGTCCTCACTGCCCGCACAGCACGTTACGAGGCCTCCAGTTGATCTACCTTGCAGCTGAGCTCAGAGAGTTAGAAGCTAGACTTACAGAGTGCCGTAGGTAAACAGAAGGTAATGCCTGACTTCAGCTTGTGCTGAAGAAGAGTTTAAAGAGCAGTTTGTAATCTTCGAGTTGACATCATAAAATTCGAGTTGACATCATAAAATTATCATGTGAAGAGGAACTTTTCAGGGGCGGGTGCTTTTTTTGTGGGTCCTGGGCAAGGACAAGTGACTTCCGCCTCTTTTAGGTTTCCTCAGGTGAGCAGGAAGGGCTGTGACTCTGCAGTGATCTCAAATGGTTTCAGCATCCTACACTGAGACAAGGGCTCCCAGATTAGGGGGGAAAAGGAGAACATTTCCTTATGGCCTCCCGATTCATAGATTTGGGCTATTTTTTCTTATCATACAGATATTTTCTCCTTATTTTTATATTTCTTAGACACTTAAAAGGGGAATAATATTGGTCGTTAATATTAGTCCACCAGCAAGTGGACAAATGATCAAAGGAAATGATCATACCATATTCAATTAATGGGATTATCACAATGCCTGTTTTCTGTAACTTGGTTGTTCACTTGAAAACATTCCAGCAGAGCCTTGCAGTTCTGTCTGAGCAATTACCTGGCGAACAGCTAGCTGACTCAGATCATGGCTGATGTCCAGCTCTTGTGCCCCTATGGTTTTGTTTATGTCTCTTTGGACTAATTTTACTGGGGCTTGAAAGAAAAAAACATACCATGAAGTGTTAAGTTGCTCTTGCATTTTCATTTTTCTTACTGTTTTTCTCTAGAAGCTACAAGTAAAAAATATTTTAAAGGGCTTTTTATTTAACAATAACACGAGTTAATTGAGTAGCAAATCATGACTATTTGTGAACCCCCCTATCATCTGCTCCTGTCTGGCTCATTCTTTTCTTCTGTACAGGAGAGTGTTTCTAGTCTAGAGGTGAAATACAGCATCATTTGAATGAACAAAAGGAGCTCGGCAATTCAAGGGAATGTAATTCAGTAATGTCATAAAACTATTTCAGGGCAATAATCTGAACAATATATCCAAGCATGTTAACATTTTTCCAGGAAACAGTTTTATCCATTTGCTGTCCTCTGAACCAGTGCATGCTATAATCACTGAGTAGGGAGTCTGATTAGCCTTTTTGTGTATGAGTAATGTGGGGCCATTTACAATGGCTGCATCCTGTGAAATCCAATCAAGGAAATCCCACCAGGAATGTGGTAGTCCTTGTGAAGGACTGCTTCTGTACTCAGCGGTGTGCTTTAACGCTCTACCCTGTCCTACTGTGGGGAGACCTGAAAAGTCTGGTTTTGTGGTCATTTGGTAATGATCATTTGTCATTTTTCCTTAAGAAGGGGGAAGAAAGTTATGCTCTCATGTTTATGATTGTTATTATTACTATTTGTAATAAGCAGTATTACTGCCATGCACCTGTTAAGAAGCATGGATCTAGCAGCTCTCTCTGTGTGTAGTGTCCGCATGGTTCTCTAGTTACCCTGTTATTGGCTGAATGTACTTGAGCCTTGTGCTTGCACCTGGACTGGTGCCAGGTGGGTGGACGTTATCTGCTTAGGGGCCCTTCTTGCCATCCATGTGAAGGCAAACAACTGTTCTTTGATATTTGGTGACGTGGTAGGATATGGTTATGATTCTCCCAGCATCTTGCAGACACTTGGCTTGCTGTCATCTTCTGTCTGTCCACGGAGGCTGCCACACACTCGTATTTATGAGCAATGGAGGGGATAATTATTATTATTCCCATTTCACAGTTGAGAGTTGGAGGCAAAGGGAGGATTCACTCTCAGTGCTAGAAATAGAACTGCAGATTTCTGACTCTGAAGCCAGGCTTTTGTGGGGAATCTAAGGTGCTATGTAGAACGGATTAGAACAAAGTACTTGAGGGTTTTCCCATGAAGAAAAATAAAAGCCCCTGATCAGTTTGTTCTTTTCTCATCTTGATTTTCACATTTAAGGCAAATATTATTCAGTAAGTCTGGTCCTCTAAAAAATTAGGCTGATTACTCTTTTGATATCACTGTAAGTTAATATGTATTTTATGTGATAAATGATGATTTGCCTGAGAGAAGCAGTTTGTGCTTAATTGTCAAAACCATAGAAAATCTTATTAGAGGGATTGGGTTGGAGGTCCTACTACTTCAATTCTGTCTTGTCCAACAATTCAGTTTCTAGCTGCTATTTACCGTATGTGATGTGGTTGGTTATGGTGGGTTTGTGGTCCTCATGCATCTATTGTGGAAGCTACAGTTTAGCCATCATTTCCAAAGCCGCTAAATATGAATAATGGCTTATTTGATTCACTGCTGTTTTGAGAGCAGGGAGTAAAGGATTGGTACATGCTGAGTTTATTCTAGAAATAGCTGTGATATATCAGGAAGGAGGGGGGTGCACATCCTTTCTGAAAAGATTGAGTGGTTTAGGAAGGCTGGCTCTTTTTCTGATATTATGCTCTGTTTCTGCCTATAATTATTTTGTGAATGTGAGTATGGTCCATTGGTTCCGGACAGAGATCATCTGGCACTTATTTTTGTTATGGAGAATGCTAAAGGCATCCTCCCCAAGCATAATTAGGTATGTGAAAAAGCTCACAAGAGTAGAGGAGCCTCATGAAGATTCTTGAAACAACTAGCACTATTAAAAATTCTAACTATGACTTTATTTCTAGTTATGAGTGAATAAAAAGAACTCAGTAACATAAATTAATTTCTTTTCCCCAGCTGTCAACATGGGCTGTGCCCTTCCAGCCACACAAATGTGATGTTTACTCTAATTTGTTAATAAAGAAAAAAGCTTCTGGTTAAAAATAACATCTGTCCATTGACAAAAAACAGCTTGGGTCATGAAAGGAGTTTTCAGTACATTATAAAAGCTGAGTTTGGCAAGATGTACTTCTATCATAAAAGTTGTAACAGCTTTTGCCTCTTTGAGGGTTAAAGGGGAAAGAACATGTTTCAGGCAGAGGGAACTTCAACTTGATGAGTTGTTCTGTGTTGCTAGTTTTCCAGATCTCTCATCGCCATTTCAACAGTGCAATCCAAAGTAGGGGCTTCTTAAGGGTTTCTCTTCCTACAGATGAAATTCTTCACCCGAGGTGATGTTTCCTGCTACCTATAGATGGCTAGATTTCTTCTCTGTATCATTTTAAAAGGTTGAATTTATTGAATGGTTCCTGACTGGAGTAATGGAAAAATTTCGCTGATAATGTAACATTTTATTTCTATTGGGCACTTGATGATTCTCCATTAAAGAATAAATAAATATATGTATTAATAAATATTTATATATTACATATAATATATACATGTCTTTTTAAAGGAAAAATTACATTATCCAGGAAAGAGACAGTGTACCTTTATACTTAAGTTACTGAAACAATATAATTCTCCTATATTGGGTTTATTGCTATAATATATATTATAGTCACTATTGGTCTGCTACTTCCATTCAGTCTTTGGTACTGTTTAGCAGAGACTGGAGTAAATATTTACAGGAAATCTGTGCTCTCATCTCATAGGGCTGAAGTTAGAGGCTCCGTTACTCTCTCAGCTCTTGGGATAGTTACCCATCATCTGCCAAAGTTTATATTTGAGGCCTCTAATAACTGCGAGTATTTGTCTCACTTTCTAACAAGATGGTATTTTAGCTTTGTTGCCATATAGCCAACCAATTAATTCATGTGTCAGTTGATAAATGTATATTTCCATAATGTGTATTTGTAATGATGGAGATGCTAGGGCAAGGTAGGAAGAGGTACAGAGTGGTTCTGGAAAGATCTTAGATATTATGTCTTACTGAAAAACTAATGTTTAGACACATTAAAATAACAAAACATGGTGGGTAAAGGAAACCCATTATTTAAAAATGTGTCAAGTAAAGGATCCAGGTGTTGGGTATTTTCTCTTGCTGCCCTGCGTCTGCCCCCTTTGGCTAAAACTGTGTTCTTACTGCCCTGCCTGACAGCAGGCCATTGCTAGACGGGCAAATGGGACTGGGGAATGTGAACAGTACTGTAGGTGTTCCTTAATTGGATTTATATTTTGCTTCAGTGGTTAAATATTTTTGCATATGTTGCACTCAAGTCAGTGATCTGTCCCTTCAGTAAAGTACATTTTACTGTCATAAGGAAGCACTTTATAATACTGTGTGTAGTGGTATATAATTTAGGTCCAGCTTCAAACAAAGAGAAGTTCTAGTATCGAGGGAACTTCCGTATTAGAAGAACTAAAATCCAGTTTTAATATTGACTTCCTTCATACTTGAACAGACTTTCATGCCTGCCGATTGCTTTTGCTTTTTCATCTACCGTGATAACACTTGAAAGTGAGTGTGCCGCCTCATGCCGGAACTGGTTTCTAAGCAAATAAGTATTGAACGGTTTTATGGTTATTTTGGTATAAAATCAAAGCATTCAAACTTTGAGATACCTTCTTACATTCTTAATTTCTGGTTTTTTCCCCCCTTTTCCCTTTGGATTGAATTTTATAATGAAGAAGAGAAGTTATTTATTCAGGCTTTTTAGAACAAACCCTAACACTTTGAAGAGTACTTGCTGTCAACCCATTTTTATTTAAAGTGGGGTATTTAGGGGTGCCTTGGTGGCTCAGTCGGTTAAGCAGTTAAGTGTCAGCCTTCAGCTCAGGTCATGATCCCAGGGTCCTGGGATTGAACCCCGTAGCGGGTTCCCTGCTCAGCAGGGAGCCTGCTTCTCTCCCTCTGCCTCTCCCCTGGCTTATGCTCTCTCTCTCATTCTCTCTCTCTCTCTCAAATAAATAAGTCTTTAAAAAAAAAAAATGAGGTATATAAATAAATAAGTAAAAAACAAAATTTTATTAAGCAAGTCCCATAGTATCCCTGGTCCCATAAAATTTTACCTAAGATTTCTTGTCCCCAAATAAGTATCCACAACATCTTTTGCCAGAGTGACCTGTGGAAGTCATAGGTTGGGCAGGTAATATTAGGCAGAACTGTGGACTGAAAAGAACAGGAGGTAAGAAGGCCTATCTATTCTCTCTCATTTACTAGGCACAATCTTTGGCTCATCCACTGACCTCCTTGAGCCTCAGTATCCTCACCATTAAACGGGAATAGGATGCCTGTCCTTACTGCAAAGGGGTATATGTAGTGTGAAATGCTCTGCAAGCTTTAAAAAGCTGAACAAACGTGATGTGATCATTTTTATTGCCCTTACTATCTTCATGTTAGGTAAGACATGATCATAAGCAAGGCAGAGGTGTATCCAGAGTTGCCTTTTATATATTTTTTCTTAGTCACTTACTTACGGTTTCTTCCTCCCGAGTCGAGACACAAACCTAAGTGGGGATAAGCTCATTATTGAGGACCTACTTACTGTAGCACAATGAGTGTGCATTATCAAGAAAACAAGTTTGGAAAGGAAAATGAGGACACCCACAAACGAATTTTAACTGTCTGTGAATGATGCTTTATTTTGAATTTCTCTCGTATTTCTCTTTCTTTACTTTGGCTGTCAGCATGTGGCTTACTTGTAGAGGACTTGGTTTTTGCTGACTTCCAGTCACTTCTGAGCAGAAATATTTCTTAAAAGTATGGAGAGGATCATTTGTCACTGCTCATATTGAGTAAGGAAAAGTCAGAGAAATCTGAAGATGTACTAAGTCTTTCTGGTTATTGTGTTTAATGGGCTTTCTCCAAAATTCTGGAAGTCAGTAGAAATGGAGAGAGAAGAAAGTTTAGAAAAAGAGATTGAATGACTCCCAAAGTGAAGTTCCCTGCTCAGTGGGAAACTTCTCAGGGTTTCCATGTGAAATTCTTCCTTGCCTCCAAAGAAACAACAATTTGGGTTTCACAATAGTGTGAAAGAGTATCTTTCATATTACCAAGAATATTGCCTTTGTTTTAAAGATGTATTCCAGACCTATGCTTTTTATCAACTAGGATAAACGTGTCTCAGTTTTATGTGTATTAACTTTGATGAAATGTGTTTTATAGCTTTTGCTTCTTTCCTCTTCCATTAGGTTCTTGTTCATTCTCTTAGGTCCTAAGGGAAAAGCCAAGTCCTACCATGAGATTGGCAGAGCCATTGCCACCTTGATGTCTGACGAGGTAGGCAATCTGGAACATGGTGATCTGTGACCATCCCACTTGTATAGTTTTCATACTGTGAATTGGCTGTCACGATTTATTCAGTTAGAATTATATGGTTATTAGCCTTTATGACATGAGTCACAGTCATTCATGGCAGATGAGCTGATATCTACACAGTTTTCAAAAAAACCAAATTTTATGTTGGAATAAGATATAGGTTCCTTTCTTTTTCTAAGCATTTGCAATTCTTAAAACTGATATATGTGAAATATTCTTTAAAAAGTTCAAATCACTGTATTAACTTAAGCTTTATCTCTTAAAATTTTTAATATATTCATTCTGGGAGTTCAGGTGTCCATATATCATATTGTTTTGGAAATAATGGGTTCTGTAAAGTAATGCATAATAAAAAGGAATGAGATCTTGCCATTTGCAACGACGTGGATGGAACTGGAGGGTATTATGTTGAGTGAAATAAGTCAAACAGAGAAAGACATGTATCATATGATCTCACTGATATGAGGAATTCTTAATCGCAGGAAACAAACTGAGTGTTGTTGGAGTGGGGGGTGGGGTGGGAGGGATGGGGTGACTGGGTGATAGACATTGGGGAGGGTATGTGCTCTGGTAAGCGCTGTGAATTGTGCAAGACTGTTGAATCTCAGATCTGTACCTCTGAAACAAATAATGCAATATATGTTAAGAAAAAAAAGAAGAAGAAGAAGGTAGCGGGAGGGGAAGAATGAAGCGGGGGAAATCGGAGGGGTGGACGAACCATGAGAGACGATGGACTCTGAAAAACAAACTGAGGGTTCTAGAGGGGAGGGTGGTGGGAGGATGGGTTAGCCTGGTGGTGGGTATTGAGGAAGGCACATTCTGCATGGAGCACTGGGTGTTATGCACAAACAATGAATCATGGAACACTTCATCTAGAACTAATGATGTAATGTATGGGGATTAACATAAGAATAAAAAAAAAAAACGGATCATGCATTTTTCCCTAGGTATCAGAAAGTACCTGTTTTTATGGTCTTCTTATCTTGTGGGAAGGAATTATACACACACTAAAATGCATTAGCAACCGTTACTGCAGAGTATCTAGTACTTTGGAATTATAACGTTACTCTCACAACAGCTGAGTATTGTTACACACATTTTAGGTACAATGAAACCCTAAACCCTAGTCTCAGTAGGAGAAATACAATTAGGATATGGGATCACTGATTTCTGCCTCTGTGCCTTTTTAGCTTACTCTTTTCCCAAACGTTGTCCTTTTGCTTTATTACTTGATTTGTTAGCTTCTCCATGTGTTAAGTGGAGAATAGGGCATTTAGTTATGGAAGTTCTAGTTGGTGATTACTGAGATGGTTACTTTAATGTGAGACCGAGAGCATTGATGTGTAGCTAGGCTGGTTTCCCCCCTTGAGGCAACTAAGCCTCTCAGGGGGCTCTTTTGTTTATTTTTGTATGTTTATATTTTCTTAAAAAAAATTTCTTCCTCCTAAGATGTAGCAATTAGAAATGCTCTAGGCTCTATGTGACAGAAAAATCTGATTTATAGTGGCTTAAACTATTTGGGGTTTATTCTTTTGCTCACATACCAGGAAATTTGGAGGTAGGCAGTTGCTAGAGTTGGTTTAACGTAACTGCTTCATGATAAATCAAGAGCCACGGCTCTTGTTTTGTGGTCTTAAGATGGCTACTACAGTCAGCTCCAGCCATTTCTTCTGTATTTGAGGCAGGAAGAAGGGGGTAGGAATGTTAGCTGTATCTGTCTCTTTTAACACGTATTCTAAAGGTTTCCAGACAGCTTTTTTCTTTTATCTCATTGGCCAGAACTGTCAATCCTTATCTGAAGGGCAGGCTGGACGAGTGACCCTGTGACTCCAGCCTCCGTAGTTGCTGTGCCCCCTGCGGACGAGGTGCTGGCACTTTGGACTGCCCTGCCCTCAACCTCACAACCCCCCAGACCATGACATGTTATTTGTTTGACAGCTTTTAAAAATTCTTGTTTGAAGAGAAGAGATTTAGTAGCAATCTTTAAGAATAGCTAAGGATGTTAAACAGGGGCCATCTTTTCTCCTGGTGACTAAAGAATTTGACTTACGAGGTATGAAAAGGTGTAAAGGACTTTCAGATCATCAGCTAGGTTAGAAGAATGGAATGACTAGCAAAGAGGATTACGTGCATTCTGGAAGCTCCTTCTTTGGATATCTGTATAAAAGACACGAAACATTTGCTGCCTTGGATGGCTTAGTTATTGCCTTGCTAAAAGGTTAGACAGATGATCACCTGCTTAAAGCCCTTTGCTTTACATGTTAACAGTATAACAGATTTTTCTTCGTTTAATAGCTAACATTATTTGTGTGTTTGAGAGTTGCAATGTTTGGGTCTTAACCCGATCTTAACACTCAGCTTGAACTTTTCCTTTTTGAATTACCAGCAATGGTTTGTCCCAGTCATTTTTATTTCAGAAAATGACTCTTGTATATTTCTCCAAACCATTTCATCTGGCTTCCACAGCAACTATAGCAGTTATGGTACATACCAGTGAGAGATGAAAGGCAATGTTGTGTTGCAGTATTGATAAAAATAAAAAACATATAAAAGAAACACAGCTGTTTTCTCATGCCTCTACTTATATTCTTTGGGTTCAAAATCAGAATACCAAAATAGTTTGGGACAAGCTGATAGGAAGTATGAAAATATGATTATATTGAATATATATTAAATATTAAAGTGGATTATAGATTGCCTTTCTCAGGCTCGGCATGCTGTGAGGCATGTAAGGCATGGAGAGGCATGTAGAAGGTTCTCTTGTCGATCAGCACATCTCTTACTATCCTTTAGGTGTTCCATGACATTGCTTATAAAGCAAAAGACAGGCATGACCTGATTGCTGGCATCGACGAGTTCCTAGATGAAGTCATTGTCCTTCCACCTGGGGAATGGGATCCAGCAATCAGGATAGAGCCTCCCAAGAGTCTTCCATCATCTGACAAAAGGTAAATTATCAGGCAAAAAGGTTGTGTTCAGAAAAGGAAAGGGGGTCAGGTGACTGTCCTGATACTGTGTTTTCAGGTTCCCATTTAACTTGATGTATTCTCTCAAAGGACTGTCATCGGTACTTTGGTTTGACATTTCATCGACACTGTAAAATGAATGTTGTATGTTGTTATCTTCTTCAGTGATTGCAAATTAGAGATCTCAGGTTATGATATTGGAATACATTGTAGAGATTTTTGGAGGATGTGTTGGGGACTTCCTGTACGTGTAGAAAGATGGGTTTCCTCAAGATGAGTCCCTATAGATTTAAGAGGTTAAGAAATTGGGTGGGATAATTTTGGAGAAGCCATTTTCTGGAAATCTGTTATTTTCCAGGTGAAACAGTTTCCCCTCTTGTATAATATACAACTCATTCAGCTTTTTATTTATCAGTCATTTGTCTCCCCTCTAAATATAATACTTTAAGAATTGCCTGTCAGGGTGGCAGAAGGATATAATGACCTTTCTCCCAAAGGGTTTTCAGTCCATCTCTTCATTAGTCTAGTGCATGACACAGCTAAGAAGCAGATGAATAAAATAAACTAATATTCTCTTGGGCTCTGTTGTCTTGCTTAGAAAGAATATGTACTCAGGTGGAGAGAATGTTCAGATGAATGGGGACACACCCCATAATGGAAGCCATGGAGGAGGAGGAGGAGGACATGCGGATTGTGAAGAATTGCAGCGAACTGGACGGTAACTGATGGATTCTTTTGCCATTCATGATGAGGATCTCTTGAGATCTTAATTTCCCTTCATCTTCCTATCTGCATTTGATTTGCTGGCCAATAGATATTTATATTGATTAGTCACAGGCACTGGGGACGCAACAGTGAATTGAACAAAAACTCTGTGTCCTTTTGGGTCTTCCTTTGCAGGGGTGGGAGACAAACACTGAGAAGGTGAAAAAACGTGGTGATGGTTTTCTGGGGAAAACTAAAGCAGAAGTAGGGAGTTTGGCTATGGGAGAAAGGTATTCCAATTTAAATAAGGTGGTCAGAGAAGGCCTTACAGAGAATTGCAGCCAGTGAGGAAAGTCCTGAAGGAGGTGGAGACAGACCCAGCAGATGGGGGGCAGGGAGAGGAGACTGCAAAGAGCCTGTGGTTTGTGCTGGGTTGGCATCCAGGCCGTGAAGTGAGGGAGGAGGTGTTAGAGAGAAAATCAGAGGGCCTCTGCGTGGGTGTGAGTGAGTGGCAGGAAGACAGCCATGTGCCTGTCTTCATCATTTGGCTTTTGGGATCCCATTCCTTCCCTGTATATTTACTTACAAGTGAGGAACATATTACAGAAATGAGGTACTCACAGGTCATGGTCTCCCTAGCCTGCTGTTGAGCATTCAGGCTTCCCAGATTGCTTTTGTCAATCTCCTTTGATGATAATTCTTCCTTTTCTTTCCACTGTTAGATTCTCCATTTTCTTTTGGATTAAGTAAAATTTTAAGTAGGATACTCGTTTTACAAAGATAGGACTTTTTAAGGACATTGAGGGTTTTATGAAAACACAAAAGTATGTCTTTTTAATATGCGATTGAATCTGAATAAAATGATTTTGTTCCTCTGATGACCACTTGGGTTTCTCTCTGAAATTGAGGGGACATTATTTCTCACCCCTTTTTTTCTTTTCTTTTCTTTTTTTTAAAGATTTTTTATTTATTTATTTGAGAGAGAGAATGAGATAGAGAGAGAGAGAGTATGAGAGGGGGAAGGG
This sequence comes from Mirounga leonina, assembly GCF_011800145.1. Lineage (NCBI taxonomy): Eukaryota > Metazoa > Chordata > Mammalia > Carnivora > Phocidae > Mirounga > Mirounga leonina. The sequence goes on along the minus strand of NW_023270323.1, from coordinate 24,681,819 downwards.
TCAGAGGGAGAAGCAGACTCCCCGCTGAGCAGGGATCCTGATGTGGGACTCGATCCCAGGACTCCAGGATCATGACCTGAGCCGAAGGCAGTCGCCTAACCAACTGAGCCACCCAGGCGCCCCCCTTTTTTTCTTAAAGAATAGAGAACATAAGACCTTCTCTCCCTTTATTTTTTTCTGAATAGTTCTTTACAAACTATTTTTACTAGGAATATCTTTTTACTTTTCTATAGATATGAGTTCTGGGATTCAACTCCTTTACTTACTTACTTATTATTTTTTCAAGATATGAAACATTTTAATAGAGGAAATAGGGATTTCTGAATTCCTTGCTTTATTTGTTGTTAACTTTAAGACTGCCTTTACAAAGTGTAGGTCACTAGGAAGGTCAGTTTTGATAATCTTAAATAATAGTAATTATGATAGGATTAATACCTTACATATGTTTTTTTTTGACAGTTTAAAAATAATTTTATGCAAATAATCTCATTGGTATGCAAGCATATAGAATTATATTATGTCTTTAAAAATTCAACTCCTTTATTTAATCAGACTGGAATTTCATGCTTGTATATTTCACTTCTTCCTAAATGCACTGACTGTGTGCAGCATGCCCAGTACCATGCTCAGCCCTGTGCCTACCAGGAAAACTGCAGCCAGGCCACTGAGTGCGGAGAGGGCCAGCAAGCCCCTCCTTCCCCCCCACCCCCACTCCTGATAAAGTATGATAGACTGCGGTGGAAATCTGAACTCTGAGTGCAGGGTCAGGACTTGAGAGAGCTGCTGAACTCTGAGGGCTGGCCTCCTAGGCAGCAGGAAGGGGGTGGGAAGGTTGAGATGTGAGGTTTGGTTGGGAGGGTAGGTTGACTGATGCACAAATAAGGCAGCTGACCTACTAATGTGTGGAATGGGGCCGAGCTTGCAATGCTCTTCTGACACATACTGACCTGGCTTCCTCCCTTCATTCCTCCGGGACCTTATTCCAAAGTCACCTGCTCGGGAGGTCCGTTCTGGCCACTCCAGTATTTCAACCATTGCTTCTCTAGCACTTCATAACCTTCTTCCCCACTTAATTTTTTCCCTGATTTTTAGGACCCTGAATTTGACTTATATTGTCTGTCCCCCATCTAGAAGGCAAAACCCCCGAGGGCAGGTATTTGTGCCTGTGTTGCTCACTGGTGTGTCTCCAGCACCTGGAGTAGGGCTGGGCATATTGCAGGTGCTCCGTAAGCACTGCGGAATGATGAATGGAGCTGGAAAGGAAACCGTGGCTAGCTTATAAAGGACTTTACATGCTCTGCTCACATGTTTGGATGTTTTTCTTCAAACTGAGAAATTTTAATTCATCTACACAATTCACTCTTGTCTAAAAACCAACTGTCTGTTTTTAGAGAATGTGACACCCAATTTAGTGACCACAACAGAGACAGATAGAAGAAAACGTATTCTTCTACAGTTTTCTGGTTTTCCCTGAAGTGGTTAAGTAGAGCTTGTTGATTCAAACACTTTGAATACAAATTCTTTGTGGCTTCATAGGTTATCTCTTGGTTAATTTGATGGCAATTTGTTTTACATTGTCACATGTTTGCTTTCTCCCTACCCAGGTTCTGTGGTGGACTAATTAAGGACATAAAGAGGAAAGCACCATTTTTCGCCAGTGATTTTTATGATGCTTTAAATATTCAGGCGCTTTCAGCAATTCTCTTCATTTATCTGGCAACTGTAACTAATGCTATCACTTTTGGAGGACTGCTTGGGGATGCCACTGACAACATGCAGGTGGGTTTGGTTTGGGGGAAGACACAAATAGTACAGCCCAGATTGCCTTCCTCACCCCTCCAGCTCAGCTAGAAGCAGATGGCCTTTCAGTTACTCAGCGTGATTTTCTTTCTTTTGCTGGATGCTGCATTTTACTTTGCTTCTGGCCTGCTGCTATATTTCCAGCATTTTAGTAATTACAAAAATAGCTCGATGAAATCTGGCTTGAGTCACAAGTGGGGAGAAGAAGGGAAGGAAATGAAGATATACAATTCTATTTGGGCAAAAGCGTATCAGCTGCTTTCATTTTTGTGCAGGGCACCAGGTTTAGATCTTCTACTACCTTGAGTGAGTGGACCATATTCTGTTAAACTTGATGAACACACTCTTTCTGGGAATACATGATTAGCTTTATTTTACACATGAGCACACAGTCATCAAAAAATTGAGTGATTTGCTTGAGGTTGGATTTGCATATCTATCAGTAGAACTCAGCTTTTAGGAATGGAAGTTAAGAGTTGTTTCTCCTATTCTTGAATCTGCCTGTCATTAAGCTGTAAAGACCCTGGTTTGACTTACTTTGTACAAAGCACAGTTTGTTGGTTACTCTCCAGGTGCCATTTGCCATCCTTTTTTATCAGAAACAGCTAAAGTTTCTATGGTAGAAAAGATATTTTGGATGCCCTCTAAGCATTGTGCTAGGTGCTGAATACGGAGTGGTGAGTGAAGCTGGTATTTTGTTTTTCTAAGGTTTATTTATTTGAGAGAGAGAGAGAGAGAGAGAGTGCGCAAGCATGAGTGGGGGGAGGGCAGAAAATTTTCAAGCAGCCTCCCTGCCCAGCGTGGAGCCCCGCGCAACCCATGAGATCATGACCTGAGCCTAGACCAAGAGTCAGACGCTTAACTGCTTAACCAACTGAACCACCCAGGTGCCCCTGAAGCTGGTATTCTTAATGAGAAGAACCAGATTCAAGCCCTTTTCAAACCCCGTCCTTCTGCTTTACTACTTATTACTGATTAACCTATGTGACATTCATCAGTGCTGCCAGCCAGCTTATTAAAAAAAAAATACAGCCGATTCCAAAAGATTGCTTTTCTTCTACCTTTGCTTTCTTCTCTGCACACCTTTATATTTTAGATTCTGCTGAAACACAAAAATACAGTGGAGACCACATATGATGACATGTATTTTGACCCAAGTAAAAAGGGAGAGATTACTTTAAGCCATTGTATTTAGTCTGTGAAGAGCATTTTTATTTTTTCGCCCTTATCTGTTATTGCATAGCACATTGATCCAAAACTTAGAGGCTTGCAACAGCCATTTTATTCTCCTCTCAGGGTTCAGGGGTTGGCTGATGGACTCGTCTGGGGTGGTTCCCTCTTTGGGCTCATACATTTGCAGTGAGGCGGCAGCTGAGGTTAGAGTCACCCGAAGGCTTCTTAGTCACATGTCTGGTGCCTAGGTTGGGATGTCTGGAACAGTTGGGGACAAAGGACTCTGAACATGACTTTTCCACGTGGCTAGCTTGGCTTTCTCATAGCTGGGGACTGTGGTGACCCTTGAGAGCTCATGCCCTATTTGGAAGGGGGCAGTGGCCTCTCAGCTTTGCTCCTTCCCATATGAATATGTGCTCAGTATGATTTTGATTTCTGATTTTCAAAAAGAGGCTGAAAACTCAAATTTTCTTATGTGAAATCTAGTGATTTTTAAATATTGGCAACTAATTAACATTAAAAAGATAACATTATGCTGGCCAGAAAGCACATGTGTGTTATGTTCCCAGTGAGAGACCTGCGGTGTGGGGAATAGAAACCAAGCATGGTAGGGCACAAAGATGAAGTACACCGATAGGGTGTTTTCCCCTTTTTTTTCCTCATTCATAAGATAGGAATGAATAAATTAAACTGTAACAGTGATATCAGTAGTAGTATTTTTATAAGTCTGGTCTATATCCAAATTGGGCAGTTTTTCTTCCTCCAAATGAGAGCATAATGATAACTAAATCAGATCATTCAAGAAAACAAGTGGAGAAGAGAGCACGGGGGAAGCACCTGAGGCCAGCACGAAGAACGTAAGACAGGCAGCCACGTTAGGAAAATGAAAGAAAGCTGTGATTTTGAGAGAGTGGCAAGCTAAGCTCTGTCTTTCAGAATATATGGAGACTTTCTTGTGCAGATAATTTTTAAACACGTGGCTTTCCATGAATGTTCTTTTCGTTGAGATAGAGAAATTATGACACTTCCTATATGTTAGTTTATTGCATTTTTAAAACTGAATTGAACCCCTTTTCAGCTTCATAAGACTTAGCTTTAAAACACGGCATCTGAGATGAGGAAGAAATCTGTTCAAGTCTATTGTTGATCTGTCCTAGGTGAATTTATTTCCATATGCGCAGGTTTTGGGGAAAGTAAAGGATTCTGTTGTGTAACATATGTAGTAATCATGGGTATTTCGTCTGTGATAAATGTCATGGGAAAGGCCTTGCTGGTGGAGTAAGCAGTTTTCTGAGTTCTGCAGACTTCAGGAGAAACATAAATGCTTTCAGCGCATCAGGATGCTAGGTTGTCTGCTAAAAGGACCATTTGCTGGATGTCACTCCTAGGAGTTGACTTAATTCAATGTATCAAATTCAAACCTAGGAGGATATGTGCCAGACATATTCTGCTTATTTTATTAATAGATTTTGTAACCTCTATTGATAATTTCACTGAAACTGTGAACTCAGTGTTTTAAGTCTGACTAGAAATATTGAAGGGTGTATTTTTCTTTCACTTCTGGTCTTTTTCTTTGAAGAAATGTATTGGCCAAGTACTGCAATTTGGTACTTGTAGAAGTCACAGTGGGTGGCAAAAACGCTGAAAAAGAAGGATAGAAAATTAATGATTGTTAATATGTATTTGTTGAACTAAATGGTCTATTATCTATTTCTTTTGGGCAAACTAATGCTAGTAGTGAATGGACGCATAGATCTAAGCACTGGATTTATATAGATCTAAAATAGTCTGTATAACTCGAACTTAGCTAGTGGGTGTGTGTGACGTGCGTGTGCGCACACACCCAACTCAATCGTTTTATAGTGATTTTACATATCCCAGTATTTCAGTAGGAAACATTTTACCTGTAGTCATTATACTAGATTTTCTTGCGGTGGTAGATGACTTAGATTGATATTTCTATTGGTTTTATCTATTTTAAGGACTATAGAGTAAGGCGACTTAGTATGTTGAAAAGCATCTCAGTATAGAAAGAGCATGTCCTTGAACATACAGAAGTTTTGATGCTCTAGCAAGAGAAATCTTTGCTTGGCATCAGGACAACAAAATACTTTGTGGAGTTGGTGCTAAGTCCCGAATCATTGCCCAGGTCCATGGCAGAGGTTGATTTATTCCTTTGCAAATATTTATTGAGTGTCCGCTGTGTGGCAGACACTATTTTAAGTGCTGGGGATACAGATAAGTGACCAAAATAGATAAGAATCCCTAGTCTGATGGTATTTACAGTCTAGGGTGTTGATAAGGCATTCTTTTTCTATGTCCCCAAGAGATACCGGTAGTGGTATGTAGTGGGCTTACGTAGGGGGTAAAGTCCTCTGGGTCTATTTGACTTTCGAAACACTAGATCAAGACTAAGCAGAACATTGACATAGTCTGAAGTAATCGTCAATTATATCACATGCCTTTATAATGTGGCAGCGGGTTATTCTCAAAAGCACAAGCAGCTCAAATGAGTCAACCAAGAGTAGTGTCCTTGCTTTTAAAGGCAGACAGCTCAGAGATGGTTCACATAGGGCCTTTATTGTCAGGCTACAAATAGACATGGGTGCTGGTACAAACATGTTGTGAAAACACAGATGAGTCACTGCACTGTTGTTGTTTAAGCAAACCCTTCTGCCAGCTTCTGTGCAGGAGGTCTTGCTTGCTCGAAGACAGAAATTTACATTTAGGCATTTCTTACAGAGCTGAAGTATATATATGTGGTATTAACACTAATCATAATAAAATATATGTATGTTTAGTATTCCTACATACGTACTTGTGTGTGTATCTATCCCCACATCATTAGAAGCAGATCTTGGGAGCCATATGGATCATTTCCTATGGACCTACGTTCAAAATGAAACAGTTGAAGCTACGATAGCTCCAAGTATAATCAATTGATAATGGCCACCTGGATGACTGCACAAATTTCCCAACTTGGCACACCCATCGGAGCCATCAGCCTGCACTGGGAGGACTCTAAGGCTTTCAGAGGGGTACTCATGGATTCCTTGGGCCTCTGGGGTGACTGAACTGCTTTGCCATGAGTTGACCATAGATTTATCTAGGATCCAGCCCTGGCTTGTGCCTATTTCCTGTTCCTGTCGTTCAAAAACAAAGGACTAGAGCATACGCTTTCTGAGGTCCGGGAAATGTGCAACACTTTTATTATCCTTCTCAGTACGCCCCACTCTAATAATGCTCGGGTCCTCTTGCCGTGCTGTGATGTAAACAAAGGGTTTTCAGCCTCACCATCCTAGAAGCATGTCCTTTCCACAACTAAACTCTGTGACCATGCATACCGACTCACTGCACTGTATTTATATTCTTGGTTGCCAAGCAGGCTTACCGTTCTGTTCATTTAGATACTTCTGATTAAATTGTTAAACATTGATTTAATAAATATTTATGGATAGCTTAGTCTATGGGCAAGTTACCCATACAAGGAACACTTTTTGATACTCTGTGGCAAGTCTTTGTGTTTTTAAAAGTTGTTCCTAGCTTTATGGAACACAGAAAAATCTTTTAACTCAAATCGACATTGTTGATTGTGAATGACTGAGCATAGTCTAGAATGAAGAAAGTCATTTTAATTTCTTTCCCCAGAGTAAATATAATCCTATTTTCACAAACCTTTTAGCAAAAGGATACAGTAAGATTTTTAGAATTCTGTGAATTTTGTGTTATTTTTGGAGCCTAACAGAGCACATTTTAAGGAAATTTGTCTCATAATAGGGAACATTTATAGCTGGCATCTCCAAATTTGAAGCTTTATTTTAACATACTGCTGTGCTGAGAATATTTAATCAATCTGCTGAGGTTGGAAATGTATCATTTCTTCTTCACATATGATATTCCTCCCTAAGATAGATACTTCTTTATGAAGTTTATCATGTGCAGTTTATAACATCAATTGCTTCATTATGGTGAGGACTGTGTAGTAATTTCAACTTACCTAAGTGTTGCCCTTTGGCACCAAAATGCATTTCTTTCTTGAAGTGGAAATGTAAGGTGATATGTTAATCTGCCTGAAACAGCCTTCCAGAAACATAGGAGAGTTTTAAAAAGTTAGGGAGAGATAGTCTGTTGGAATGATACAGGTGGGTTGTTTCGGTAGTCAAAAGTAAGTGTGTATTGGGGCACCTGGGTGGCTCCGTCGGTTAAGCGTCTACCTTAGGCTCAGGTCATGATCCTGGGGTCCTGGGATCGAGTCCTATGTCGGGCTCCCTGCTCAGCGGGGTGTCTGCCCCTCCCTCTCCATCTGCCTCTCCCCCAGCTCATGCTCTCTCTCTCTCTCAAATAAATAAATAAAATCTTTAAAAAATATAAATGTGTATTAGTGACAAAGTAAGGGGCCTGGCATTGCTTTCTTGCCTCCAATGTGTATGCTGGCTGTTCCTTCTCTGAGGAAGGAACTTAGCTAAATAATTTGCTTCACTTCATGTACAAGTTCTGAATTAAGCCTGTTTGATTAAGGTTAAGTCAAATGTAACCAAATTTTTCACTTACCAGAACATATTTGGTTGGTTTTTTCAACCAAAAGACCTTTGTCAACTCTTTTCTTGGTAATTAGAAAAGGATAGTGATTTGGGCAGGCTGGCGATCCCAAATGTGACATTCTAAAACTATTTCGTGTTTGTCTTGAAATTATGTTGAAATACCTTTATTTTTAATAATATATAATTATGCATTGTAGAAAATTCAAACAATTCAGAAAAACTACATAAAAGGTAATTTTACCCTTAAACTCATCACTCAGAAATAACCATTATTAACATTTTCATGAACATCTTTTCTATATCTTGCAATGCATGTGTAAGGAGATAGATTGATGTATAAGATTTTGTATAAATGAGATCATATACCTGCTGTTTCATAACATGACTAGCATTTAATGGAAGTTTTTCCACCTCAGTATGGATCTTGAACATTATTTTTAATGACTACATCTATTTATACACATGATGATGCATGTCCTATAATTTACCTAATAAATCCCCTATTAGTACACTTTCAATTTTCCCAAATTTTCTCATTTATAAATAAACTATGGTGCTTAACTATGTTTTCATTCTTTGTAGTTATCTCCTTAGAGTAAAATCCCTAGCAGAATGTTTGCAGGATATGCTTATTTTATTTTTTTATATTTGTTTTAAATTATACTCCCAAAGATTATACCAGTTTATACTACCACCAATAATGGACGGGACTGCCCACTTATATGCACTCTTTCAAAAACTGGATTTTGTCCCATATTCTCATTTTTGCCATTCAGTGGGTTGAGAATGATAGATCATTCTTACTCATTTCAAATTTCTTTGATTTTTAGTGAGGGTGAATGTCCTTCCTCATTTTTATTGACTATCTATACTTGTTTGTATTTGTGTCCTTGGTATATTTTCCTTTTAGGTATTTGGTTTTTTTCTCATTGACTCATAAGAACTCTTTGTGTAATAAGGATAGTTTCCCTTTACTTATCAAAAATATCACAAATACGGGCGCCTGGGTGGCTCAGTCATTAAACATCTGCCTTTGGCTCAGGTCATGATCCCAGGGTCCTGGGATCGAGTCCCACATCGGGCTCCCTGCTCTGTGGGGAGCCTGCTTCTCCCTCTCCCACTCCCCCTGCTTGTGTTCCTGCTCTCGCTCTCTCTCTCTCTGTCAAATAAATAAATAAAATCTTAAAAAAAAAAATCACAAATACATTTTTCCTAGATCTATCCTGTGTCTTTTCATCTTATTTATGATTTCTTTTGCTATACAGATTTTAATTTGTATTCAAAAATCTTCAAGCTTTTATAGTTTTTTATTTTGTTATATATTTAGAGAGGCTTCCCCACTCTAAGATTAGAAAAATATTTGCCCACATATCTTAGTACTTTTATGTTCATTTAATTTTTTTTATCCATCTGGAATTGATTTTTGGGTAAGGTTATACTGGCATTTGATGTTTGGGCATTTCAGATGCTCTAGGCACATATTCGTAGCTCTTCAAGAAACAAATATTGTAAAGCCTCCCTGTCTTGCCCATTCATTCTGTTGGACTTGGAACTGTGGCTCTTTGGTGAAGGTTTTGGCTCATACTTTTCTGCAAGCAGGGAGCTAATTCATCTTTCAGTCTTCCCTGTTTCTTCAGTTTTTGCCGGACAGTGTAAACAGAAATCCTGTTTATGATGACAAAGCACTTTTAGGCAGAGTAGATGGCAATAAGGATTTGACAGCTGCGATCTGTCAGGACAGAAATCACTGATTTATAGGCTGTAGCTACACAGGTGAAATAAAAAATGAGGGCTGTCTATCCAGTCTTCTTCCCTAGTGCAGATGAATGGTCTGTGTCACTGGACCTTAACAAATGCTAGCAGGTGGTTCTGATTTGGCAAGAGGAAGGGAGGTTTTTTGAATGGGTGCACCTCAAATTTGAGCCATATGAGAATCACCTGGGGAACTTAAAAAAAAAATACTGATTCCCCAGGCCTGATCTTCAGAGATCGTGATTTAATTGTTCAAGGTAGAGCTAAAGAATCCGTATTTTTTTTCTTCTGGAAAAAACAAAACAAAAAGTTCCCAGCTCATTGTCATGTGACCCAAATTTGATTTAGAGACTTGCATCATTTCTTCACTTTACTTGTAATCATGTGGCTTGGCTTTCTGCTGGGGACCTGCCATCAAAACTCCTGCAGATAATTCAGGTCTGCCGGCCTATTTCCAGTGGCCATGTCTCGATGGCATTAGGCTGCATCATTCTTCTTGGCTAGACTCCGCTGGAGAAACTTAATTTTATTATTCTACACAGTTTTTTATAAATTACCACGAACACGGGCTGAAATTTCTTTTTATGGTTAGAAACAGTTGAGTTTCTTTTTAGAAGCTTGAAATATTACAATTAAGTCAGTGAATACTTTATCATTTACTGCCAACAGAATATTTTCTTTTCCAAGTTTTGCTTGGTTGAAAATTGTCAAAGACATAGAAAATGTTTTGTTTTCTTGGGCACTTGTGCTGCATTTCTCCTGTTACCGCCGTCCACGCTGCCTGAATGGTTGGGGTGATTATTCTAAATAATGAATTCCTCAATAAAAAGGACATAAAACAAGAAGGGTCCTTCTTGAGTGTTCTGTGAAGATACTGAATTGCAGTCAAGTCAAAGTTGACAGCACACATTTTTAATTTTTAAGGTTTCATCATCTTTTGAATGTGCTTGTTTGACATTAATGCGGACAGGCATGATGGCCCTGGGGCCCTCGTCACAGGTAGCTTCAAGACCTAAAATGCTGGTGTTACCAATTACGGTTGGATTTTTTTTTTTTTTTCCCCTAAGAATCTTGTTCCTATGGTCTGACTTCTTTTATGCTTGATTTTTCTATTATGGGACTTGTGCTCATTTTCTTGACTGTTTTGTAAAATAAGGACCATCTTTGGTTTAACTTCATACCCCTGATACAAAGAGAAAGACGTTCATAAATTGTTTTGGATGTGGGTTTTGACTTCACGTCTGTAAAGTAAAACCAACTATTCTGTTTTATTATAGCCAATTCCATGTGTTTAGTAACATAAGGAATAAAAAGAAGCAACTCTCAATGGCTGTAATATTGCCCCCTAAGGCTTCTGTTGATTTGGGATTTGCTCGGGGATATGTTCAAAGTCTGAAGAGGTTTTTTTCCCCCATTTCCTCTGAGGACTAATCTTCATTTTTTTCTTTTCATGTCACTCCATTCAACTTCCTCTCTCCATGTTTTCCTTCTTCTGACGAAAAGAGGAATAGTAGAGGCAGGCTGGAGGAAGAGGATGAAGCAGCAAACAAAAGAAAACCCACGTTTCGTTGTATCTATGTTCTTAGCTCTTTATATATTATTGTCTTTCTTAGTCCACATCATTTTCCTTGAAATAGCAGTCGATTTTACAGAAGAGAGAATTAGGATGTGGAGAGGTTGGTGACTGGGATTTAATTCAGATATCCCTGACTCCAAGACGTGCTGTTTATGCTGAGCCACCTGGAAGAGACACTGGAAATCATCTAGTTCAGCTTTCTGTCTTATATCTAAACAAATACTTTATGTATATGTTACTGTTCATAAAAATGTATTATATATCGGAGACTATGCTAAACATTTTCCATGTATTATCTAATATGTATACTAACTGTTTAAAGCATAGAGAGATAAAGTAATTTGCTTAAAGTCATGGATTGAGTAAAGGGGATAGTCTGGCGTCACTTTGAGACTTTTTTTGACTTCAGAGTCCATTGTTAAACTACATCAACCCCATGTTTCCTACACAAAGAAACTAAAATCGACAAACTTGAAGTGACATTCCCAAGATCACTGGCTCTTTGGGGACAGAACAAAGTCTAGACTCTAGATTTCCTGACTGCTGGTTCTTTGCTTATTCTACTCTTCAACAGTGGGTGATTCTTGATCAGAAATGGAAGGAGATGAAAGCCTAACCAAAATGGAGCTGGAGCACTTCGTGCTACCTGATTCTGCCACACCTCTGAGCTCAGCCACACACAGTCTCATGAACTGAATGAAAACTAATAGAGGCAGGGAGAAATCAGGGCTAAAAATGTCTTTATGAGTTATAGCTATTAGAAATACACACCCACATGGTATTTTCCTTTTTTATATTCGTGAACCCTGAATATAATAAATCAGAAAACGGGTTTCTGATAGTTCACCTTATAAATTGCTTCAGATTCTAGTGAGTTTAACTGAAGTTTTTCAGTACATGAGATTATTTTTAAAGTATCTGTACTGTCAAGAGGAACATATCAAAATGTGGTGAAAATGGGGCTTTTCTCAGAAACACTGCAAGTATCTCTAAGCTTAAGCAAGTTTCCAGTGCAGTGTATATAATAAATCACCTGTCTCTGTTTCAAAATTGTCAGCAACAGAATGGAAACTGTAGCACTTACCAAAAGATCAAGTACTGAAATAAAAATAATCTGCCTTTTAACAGTCACATGGTTTCCATAAATCAAAGCCATTTTCTGGAAGAAATTCACTGTTATCTTTACTGAGTGAGCAGCAACGGCTGTTGACCTTTGATTAAGTGGAACCTAGGGTATGATTTGGGAATTTCTTCTTCAGTTCCTTTGGTGTTTTCTGCGTGCCTACAGAGCACATGGAGCGATAGTGCACAGCTTGATGAGAGGAAGAAAAATAGGAAGGCCCCCAGAGACCCTGTGCTTGCCCTCGGAGAGATTAATAGCAATGTCAGATCAAGTAGAGAATTCTTAATCTCGCATTTCTTCTTTCTTCCCTCATGTTCTCTCTTACACCCCGGTGGTACTGTATTTTGATCGTGCAGTAGTCATGAGAAATAGGCACTTTTCCATGCTTGATAAAGAATGATGCAGTAACTTTGCCTGTCCCATATACCCAGAATATGGCTTGTCCTGCCACATGGAACATTCCACTCCTACCCTTTCATGTTACACACGCTAAAGTAAGTTATGAGAAAGATAAATTAAAAGACATTTAAAAAAACCCTCATTGTCAATGCACAGAAGGTGAAACACTGCATGTCCATGAAAATCCCAGCTGAGGGCTCACCTTTTAGCCTTACTGTGGGTGAGGTTGTGGTTGTGTAGGAACCCATACTCCATACACTTGGTGTGCCACACTGAATGGGCATTTGTTTATATCATTTAACTCTTCCTGAATCTCAGTATCTTCACATGTAAGAGATCAGAACTGTTTGTTGGGCACAAGGGAATCTCTTCTCTGCATAAATACTACCTGGTTCTGCCAGCCTTGCTTGTTATTCTTCATTCTGTCCCTCTGAAGAAGAATGAGGTGGATACCCTGATGATGTATGGAATGGCTATAAAATAATGGGATGGCATTCTTCAGTCATGTCGTAGAGCTTACATCCATGGAAACTGGGTCCCCTCCTGCCAGACTTTCGACCTAGACTTCTTAGACAGAAATAGTTCTGAGCTGTTTCAGAATGTGGGTGCTTACAGTGTGAGAAGCCAGTCTTATTTGTCAACCCTTGTTTCTTTTGCCCTTTCCCCACCCCAACCCCGTTATTACATAGTACCGTTCTCAGGATTATCTGTTTTCTGAATTGAACTCGACCCTTCAAAGAGGAGGATGTGCTGTTGCCAGTGCCATTTTAAGGAGAATATTGCTGGCTCTGAAGCAGTGTAAAAAATATTTTGCATAGGGGCGCCTGGGTGGCTCAGTTGGTTAAGCGACTGCCTTCGGCTCAGGTCATGATCCTGGAGTCCCGGGATCGAGTCCCGCTTCGGGCTCCCTGCTCGGCGGGGAGTCTGCTCCTCCCTCTGACCCTCCCCCCTCTCATGTGCTCTCTCTCTCTCATTCTCTCTCTCAAATAAATAAAATCTTTAAAAAAAAAAATATTTCGCGTAATCACTATAATAAGGGTCTCTTCGGATGGCTTTTAAGTGGGTATAGCACTTAGTGTATTTAAGTTCTGTAACTTTTTTTTTCATTTTGATATTTAAACTTTTATTGCTTAAAAAGACATTTTTAAAATTTGAATGTAGTTGACATACAATGTTGCATTAGTTTCAGGTGTAGAAAGAACATAGTGAGTCAACTTCTCTGCATGTTATGCTGTACTCACCACAGGTGTAGCCGCCATCTGTCAAAATATGATGCTATTACAATATCATTGAGTATACTTCCTATGTTGTGCCTTTTACTCCTGTGACTTATTCATTCCATAACTGTAACTTGATTTTAAAAAATAATTCCTGTGTAATCATTTCATTATATGATATGATAAATGAGTGAAAGTTGCTGGAGAACTTTCAGGGCTGTGGGAAGAGGTGGACAGAGGCTGACAAGTAGATAGGTTAACTGTTTGGTGGGGGGCTGGGAATGACTGAGTGGTGTCTCAGATTACCCAGAAATCCATTCTGCTCCAAAGAGAGGGTGGTTTAGATTAAGAGATGACTTGTTTTATGTAAACATAAATCATACTTCTATGAACAGGTAACTTATTGTTCAGTTGAAGAGGGAGATCTTCCTAGTACCATTTTGTTTTAGTATACACATATAGTTATAGAGATCACACAATTTTGCTCTGTTATGTAAATTAACCTACCATTAAATATATATATATTTGTGTCTTTTAAAGCTATAGAATATTTACTCATTTGAAAAATGTTTATCTTACAGTTTTATGGTTTAGATGTCTACCCTTACGTATGAATAAAGGGGCTCTGTCATCTTTTTATATTTAAAAAATCATCCCTTGATAGAATACTATTTCAAGTTTAGAAAAGGGTCCTCTTACAAATAAAAATGTGCTTTTCTAACTAAAATTCGAACTGATGAAAAATAGAGGATATGGACTAGTTTGCTATCGTCTGAGGCATTGGTCCCAAATGACATGATTAAGTAAATTACGATAATCTTTTAAGTCAGTGATACTTGATGGCTTATGTTTCCTTGTTCTTGTTTGGCTAAAGGAAAACAATGGGTTGAGTTTCCAGAGATAAAACCATAGGGAGGTGTGGCCACAAAGATTTATTTATTTATTTTTATTTTTATTTATTTTTTCATTTAACAGAGATAGAGAGCGTAAGTAGGCAGAGCGGCAGACAGAGGGAGAGGGAGAAGGAGGCTCTCCGCCGAGCAAGGAGCCCGATGCGGGCCTTAACCCCAGGACCCTGGGATCATGACCTGAGCTGAAGGCAGACACTTAACCGGCTGAGCCACCCAGGCGCCCCTGGCCACAAAGGTTTAGTTATTCATGTCCCTACACATGTATTTCCTCTAAAATAAATTAAAGCTCTTCTGTTAGTTTACACTGGAGAAGGAATAGATAATAAGAATTTTTTTTTTTTTTTTTTTTTTTTGGAGTTGCTGTCTTAGGGATTGCAGGATAGAGGGCAACTTTCTTTTTTGCCCCCTTTGCTCCCCTCTCAAATCTTTCCTTTAGAAAAAATAGCTTTTGTATTTAAAATGTAACTACTCATAAGTACCTGCTATGTGCAAGGTGACATCAGGCTGAAACAAACACTGAAGGTAACCACAGAGAGAAAAACAGCCCCCAAAGTACTGAATCACTTCTACCCACTTGGTGGTATTATTACACAGTGTGATTTCACATACAGAAGCTTCAGTTAATATTTTTAGAATGGATCAGAGTCACCTCCTTTTGCCTTCTGTCATCAGCCACCAGTCGTTATAATTCCTGTAGTTCTTTGGAGTGGGCTGGCAGCCCTTGGAGTAAATGACTAAATCATATGGTGAAATACATGGTGATATTCCTGCTGGTAAGAATCTTAATTCTTCACGTCTATTTGCTGTGTTTGCTCTGGCCTTCGTAATAGCATATTCATGTGCTTAATTTCCCTAGTGCCATCACACATGGGAAGGAAAAAGACGTGTTTCTTTTAACAGCTTTATTTTCTTTCTGTTAGGGTGTGTTGGAGAGCTTCCTGGGTACAGCTGTCTCTGGAGCTGTCTTCTGCCTGTTTGCCGGTCAGCCCCTCACCATCTTGAGCAGCACAGGACCTGTTCTAGTCTTTGAGAGGCTTCTATTTAATTTCAGCAAGTATGTATACACGTATCTAATTATCCATTAGGATTGTTTAATTGTAGAACATTCATAGTCTAGATTGAGTGTAGAATAATAAAGAGGTCGATTGGAACATGGGAATTTTAAGATGTGGAGGTTGGAAGGCCCTTGGAGACTAGGTATTCCAACACACATTTTATATTTGATCCAGCGGAGGCCCATATGATGTACTATCCACTTGTCCTCATCGTCATTCTCTGCCCTTATAGCCTTGCTTTATGCTCCAGGGGCTGACCCCTGTGTGGATTGCAACACTAAGGCTCCTTTGCCCGCTGGCTTCTTCTTGGGTTTGGTAGTGCTCCAATAGGACAGGAAGGGCAAGAAGTCAGGGTGAGTGTCTACCTCCCTGCCCCTCACTGTCCCCGCTTTAACACTGCAGTCTGGCAGGGGCTTGTTCCTTGCGTATAGCCCCTGTAAGGTGCCCCCTCTGTCCTGGTTCTAGCCCTCTCCAGGCTCTGGTGACTCTAGTCCTTCCTCAGCCTTTTCAAGCCACGAGGTAAAAATGGCTCCCTGATGTCGTTAGTCCCCGAGTACCTTGCCATTCTCGGTTACCGACACCTCTGTAAATAGCCCATTTATTAAGTTTTCCTCACAGTCCTGTTCGAGAATGCCTTCTATTTCCAACCATGATCCTGACTGATACACTAGAGAAAGAAAATGTCTTGTTCAAGGTCACATGACTCATTAAGGAAAGAGCCCAGCTGCTCCGATAGATCCACTGCTCCTAACCCTGATCTCAGTGTTCTTAACTAAAGATACATTTTAAGAGTCAGCTGAGTAATAACATTTGTTGAGCGCTGATCATGTACCAAGGTACCAAGTATTATCCTAAGTGTGTTACATGTACTCCCTCATTTGAGTCCTGTAGCAATACTGAGGGAGGGACCATACCCTGTTTTATAGATTAGAAAACAGGCAGGGAGAGAGTAAGTGCGTGGCTGAAGGCTCCGTCATCAGTTGTTGGTAGGGCTGAGATTTGAATTTCTGTTTTGCTTTCTGAGTCGGGGGCCTAGGGCTCTTATGGAGTCACTACACACTCTTAATGGACATAACATTGTGATATCATATTTTCTTTTAGAAATTGATGGATCCTTTTAAGAAGGAGAAAATCAAGTTAAATGAATTATCCAAGTGGCCACATTAGCACACAAATAGATTCAAAATCAAATTGGGTATTCTGGCCTCTTTCTAATGAACTTGATACCCCTCTGAGAGAATTGCCTTTCCCATCCTTAGGTAGATTGCAGAATTTCCTATGACTTGCTGGCATTCCTTGTTGGAATTTCTGTAGTCTTATATTGTTATACATTTTTATGATTTTATTATTGGAAATTTTATTACCTACGTGATACCTCCTGGACTTAAATACTGGTACAGTAGCCTTTGAACCTCTGTGAGCCATCAAAAACAATCCCAAGATAGAGGAGGGAATGAGGATTTAAAACTAGTGTTTTGAAAACTGGGTTGAGAACATCAGCAAGGGTCTTAGGAAAATTTAAAGTTCTAAATTTTAAATAATGTGAATTTTCTGTAGCTCACCACTACAAATCCCTCCTCCATCATAATTCTCAGTAGGACATTGGAAAGAATTCTGTTTGTGTCAGTTTATAGAAAGTCAAACCATTTTTATATGTTTAAGAAAACATTGTGTGAGACAAGAAAGCTTTTGTGGAAAGATGAAACAAGCATGTACTATAAACAGGAACAAACATGTGCAACCTTTGCAGAAAGATTTATTGGATGCAATGTGATCAGAGCCTTAATATATACAGAAAATGTTTGCATCCCAGTTTACTTTAGATAATTGTAGGATAGAGATTATTTCCTTTCACTAAGCACGTTCCTTTCTCACTTTCCCTTCTGTTTCATCATAATTGGTAATGTAAACCTAGTTCCAAGTGATTTATTTGAAAACAGTTGTAAAGCAACAAGAAACATTTGAGAAGCTGTGCTTTAAATTCATCACTGAGTAGTATGTGGTACTTATGTGGCAAACCTTATTATTTTGTTCACTATGGTGTATCATTTGCTTAAATATTATAACAACAGTGCTAATATTTTGTCTAGATACAGATTATTTGTGTAGTTCACTATTTCTCAAAGTGTATTTCCTCAATTTCTAGTCCCATTTTAGGTGTTCCATGGATAAAAAGCTTCTGTGATCCCAATAAATCTGGAAAATGCTGTATATTTTATCTCCCTCTTAGTAATTCACTTTACACTTTAGCTTACTAAGAGATCTGAGAAGTCCTTTGGTAAAGAAACTGCTTTAGTCTGTCTTGCCCAGATTTTTCCCAACGTATTTTACCATTTTTTGAGAAGTAGGTAGTTCGAGTGGACTCGAACATAAATTCCACATAACCCACTGGTTTCCTTCTGACATGGGATACAGGTTTTAATGTTTGCCCTATAAACTGGAGAATCACAAAGGAATATGAAAGATGTGCTGTCACCTTTTTAAAATTAATAACAGAACGAAGGCAAGAGCTTACAGACTTTGAAAATGACAGTTGTAGTTTTGTTTTCCTAATCCTGCAGCCTCTTTTGCACTGTTTTTATACCTTATAAACCTTATAATAATGTTAGTAATCTGAAAGAAGTTTTACCACTGTGTTCTAAGCTATGTAGAAGCCCCGTAATTAAAGTTGGAGTTTAACCTGTATAATTGTCATTTGGTCATTCAATAATTTTTTCCTTCTATTCTTTGAACATTTTACTTAGAGGCCTTCAAATGATTATTTTCTTCTATTATATTACTGGATTTATTCATGTAGTTTAGGGAGTTTTATATTTGTCAGTGACTGAACATTAATTTCTGTAGCATGCTTCAGGTTAGTTCTTCAGTTTGTACCTTGGTTTTATGCTCCTTAGAAACTATAACTCAAAATATCTAGGAACACTGTGGTATCATAAGGATGTAAGCCCATTTTCTCATTCGAATTCACAATAGTTTCTTTTGTCTCTACTATCATTTCCTGTTACTTTTTATAGCTTAATTGCTATTTAAACTTGGCACTAAAGGGACTGATAAACTTATTGGATGTAATATTGCCATTTTATTGTAGTCATTACTGTTGATCAACTTGTTTTAAAAAGTTTCTCATCTCTTATTCCTCTTTCTTCTTGTTGCTGTAAACATAGCCCTTTTATAATGAAGTGCCATGGGTTTTCGTGATTTTATTTCGGTTATTCTTATAAAGCTACTCTGGGAATATTTTAGTATTTTAGAACAGCTATTTTGGTATATTGTTTAGATCCTAGGATTTAAGTGTATACACGCATTTTTTTTTCCTTTGTACTCAAACTGAATGTTCCTAACCATTAGCTAGTTATTGGATTTGTTTCTCATCCTGTTCTGTAAACATCAATTCTCTAAACAACCATTAGCATTCTTAGAACAAATCAAGATTGCCCTGTCGTCTTGTTAGAGAAGAAAAACTAGGTAATTGTTTAAAATTTTTATTTTAAGGAAAAAGTTTGTTGGCTCAGAAGTAATAAAACTGTTTCTTAACTCTGACTGAGACTTGATTCATTGTGTGATAATGTAAATTATCTCAAATTCCTAGAATTTAGCTTTTTCTATAGTCTACTTATCTCACAAAGACATGCATAGGATTAAGCAGTGGGGTTCCAGATGTAAAGGGAACTATAAGAGAATGCAAAAAATGTCTTCAGAAAGATTCCAGGAAATCCATAGGAGATAACTCTCTACCCAAGTGTTAATAATCTCCTGCTTTGGTAATATTTCCAATTTATGTGATTTGTTGAAAAGAGGGAAACAAAGGACAGTGATTTTTTTTTTTTTAAGATTTTATTTATTTATTTGACAGAGAGAGAAATAGCGAGAGCAGGAACACAAGCAGGGGGAATGGGAGAGGGAAAAGCAGGCTTCTTGCCGAGCAGGGAGCCCGATGTGGGACTCGATCCCAGGACCCTGGGATCATGACCTAAGCCGAAGGCAGACGCTTAACGACTGAGCCACCCAGGTGCCCCAGGACAGTGATTTTAAGGCCCACCCTAAATACACATCAGTTAGGGGAATGATGGTGTAATTTTTTAAAGGAGCAGTCCAAGAATGCAGAGATTTGGTTTCTGGTTCAGCTCTGCCATTAAAACCTTGGCATTAAGTGACTTAACTTTCATTGGCCTTGGTGTCCTCATCTATAAAATGAGACATAGTTGACTAATTGATATCTGTATTAAGATTCTCCAGAGAAACAGTAGCAATATGATAAAGAGATTTATTATAAGGTGTTGGCTCACACAATTATAGAGACCAGCAGGTCCGAAATCTGGTGGGCCAGCCTGGAGACCCAGGAGAGCTGATGTTCCAGTTCAAGTTCAAAGGGTGCCTGCTGTAGAACCAGAAAGGCATTTTCCAGATAAAGGCCAAAGGCAATCTGCTGGAGAAAATTTCTTGCTTGGAGTTGGCAGATATTTTGCTGTATTTGGTTGAAGAACTTGATTGGATGAGTTTCACGCACATTATGGAAAGCTATCTGCTTTACTCAGAGTGTACCAATTTAAATGTTAATTTCATCAAAACCACCCTTACAGAGACACCAAGAATAATGTTTGACCAAATATCTGGGTACCACGTGATCTAGCCAAATTGACACATAAAATTAATCATTGCAGTATCTAAGGAACTTTTAATTCTAATATTCTGTAAAATTTTCACCCGGGATCTCCTGGCTCCCTGTGATAGCTTATAGGTCATGTCAGTAACTATTTCAAGTCCTAAGCCATAGGCTTGCCTTAATTCATCTAGCAAGTTTTCATTGGAAACCTATAGGCCAAGCATTATATTAGGTTAGAGAATTTAAATTTTATTCTAAGAGCAGTGTGAAGCCATCAAAAGGTTTTAAATGGGGGTGGGGGGGATCTGATTTACATTTAAAAAGATCATTTTGGCTGTGATGTGGAAAATGGCTTTGAGCAGGGCAAACATGGATATCAGTAAGGACTTTAATCAAGCAAAGACTTCTTGGTGGCCCAGACTGGGTTGGTGGTGGTGAAGGTGTTGATACCATGCCTTTAGGAAAGTATTCAAATATATCACCATCAGAAACTCACTGTTTAAAAGCAAAACTGTAGAACTTCAAGCATGCATGCTCCTTGATTGTTTCTTTTTCTTGTAGAAGAAATATGACTACTACTATTTGCTTTTTCATCACAAGTGATGAGAATACAATAAAGTAATCTTCACATAATTTTAAAAGAATCAATATGAAATGGTAAATGTCAACACTTGACCCGTATTTTCCTAAATGTGAACTAATTTACTTATAAGAAATGGAAAGGCCTTCAAAAAACAATGGCATCCTCTGATGCAGGCAGCCTATTCTAAGACTGCTGTGGGATGGGAACAGACGAAAAACAAGGTGGTCACAAGATGCTTTGCACACCACTTTAGCAGGAGGATATCATGTCTGTGGGCAAGCTTCGTGAGAAGTGGTTGCATCTGGCTATAACACAGCAAGTATACTCTACAGTGTACTTATCCTATTTATCCTTTAATACCTTGAGATTTTTCTGCAACTCCTTTTGTCCTCCCCCAGCCAGAATTAGTTATTCCTCTGGGACACTCTGTGGGAACCTTTAGATATCATGTAGTATTTTATGGTGTGATTATGTTTATCAGTTTGTCTCCCTCAGTAGATTGCAATGATGTAGGGACAGAGAACATATTTAGCTTAGTGTCTTCATTAACCAGTAAAGCTCACAAACATTTATTAAATGAGTACATACTGGCTACCAACGTGACACTTTCAAATTGTTTCTTTTATAAATTCCATAAAGGCAGGGACCAGATTTTTTGAATGAGAAAATTGAGTGATTTACATACAAATGGTATGACTGTTTTTTATGCCATTCTTAAACTTCTGGGATTATTTCTTTATGGTAGCTTAATAATATTACTAGACCACATTCTTAACCTTAATATTTTCTGGATCAAATCAAGACTGAGCTTTATATCTAGTGTCTAAAAGAGATCTTGTATTTTTAGCAGTCATTCTGCAGTCATTGGGTAGTTCTATATTATTCTTTGTGTTCCATGGAGGAGGAGTCTAAGTACCTTTCTTTCTTCTTTCCAGGGACCATAATTTTGACTACCTGGAGTTTCGCCTTTGGATTGGCCTGTGGTCAGCCTTCTTGTGTCTCATTTTGGTGGCCACAGATGCCAGCTTCTTGGTTCAGTACTTCACTCGCTTCACCGAAGAGGGCTTCTCTTCTCTGATTAGCTTCATCTTTATCTACGATGCTTTCAAGAAGATGATCAAGCTAGCTGACTACTACCCCATCAACTCCAACTTCAAAGTGGGCTACAATACTCAGTTTTCCTGTGCCTGTATGCCTCCCGACCCAGGTGAGGACATCATGCTTAGTGTTTGTGCTTCCTCTGTGCTTGGAGGAAGGTGTAGGCTCCATGCATGCAGGCTTTCGACATGGTATTTTCTCTGAGAAACCATCCTGCTGAGTTTGAAGTCTCATTACCCCAAGGTATCTTAGCCACGTGATTCAATCAGGAGGTGAAACCAGGAGCTCTGGAATGTGAACGTATTTAGCTCAGCACTTTGAAAATAACTCAAACTGCAGTATTTGCAAGGAGATTTAGTGTACATTAGTCTTGATCTTATCTGATAGTTGAGGGAACCAGGTAAAAATATTAACAGATATAAGGACCAGACCAACCCAGTCCTCTGAACTTCTATCCCATCTTTTGCTGTTTCCTTATTATTATAGGAATCCCTTCCTAAAGTAAACTCTAAATAGATTATTTTAAGCTTAAAGAAGAAACAAGATACTTACTCACTTTATATAATTTGAAGCGTAAAATTAAAAAAGAAACTCAGACTGGAGTCACCTAGTGGTAAAGTAGAGCCTTATAGTTCATCTGTCCTAGACAATGTAAATAAGAAAGGAAAAGAGGAAATGAGAGAAAGAAAAGGAGTGTTATGCTCTCAGGGAAGATTTATATTCTAGAGTTAGGAAAGACATAAAAGTAAGAAGTAAGTTCTGGGTAAGGAATTTGATTCTACACATCTTAGCACTTTAATATCTATCTTGCCAAACCTGGGTCAGCATCAGGATTTTTTCACAAAAAGGTGCTCAATTTGGTTTCTGGAATTTTTTTTTTTTTTTTGGAGTAATTCATCATCATTTTACAATATGGAAGGCATTTGGGAGAAAAGATTCACTTTGGGGAAAGTTGTTTTATATTGCTCTGGGAGGCTGAGGGGTAGACATTTGTGTCAGGCAATTACATGTAATAGTGTTAGTTATCCCAGGTGATGCAATTAGCTACGGGTCTTTGACCCTTAAAATAAAAATTGATATACACTCCAGGCTTTTGACTAAGGTCTTACAGCACCAGGAGTACAACAGTGTACTGAGGGCTGTGTAAACCTGAGCATAGATGTAGGGCACATTCATGCACTATACACTTTTACTTATAGATTCTGAGGAAAAACCTCTTAATGTTTTCAGTAAAACAAACGTGGATGTATTTTAGACTAGAATGCAAACAAAAATTTAAAAATTAAACAAGATACTACAAAGAATTTTAATGCTTGTGACCAGGCTGTGTCAGATTACTCTCAGAAATTTTGGTGTTGTATCTGCATTCTTCTCTGCCCCTTGGGTGGAGAAGTCTTAGAACAGCTGTAGCATCTTGAGTGGTGAGAGACAAGAGAACAGTATCTCCCTAAAATTGGGTCAGTCAGTAACACTGATGGAAAGATAGGGCATTGTTGGGCTTTGCACTCATGGATTCTTTGGTCTTATTTAAGGACAGTCAACACACATTAAAATAAAGCTCATGCTTAAAAGCAAAGCGGAGACAAGTACAAAGGGGAAATTTAAAGATTCAGGCAACGTGAATGACATACAGGTACAAAAGCTTATTGTCAAAATGTTATAGTGATTACAAATATTTCATAACTTAAAAACTGCTTGGAAAAGAGTAAGCACTCAGTGCATGATAGATACTACCATTAGGATTAATGAAATATGCTTGAGACACGGATGTTACCATTACACAACCATGTAGAACTTGTCCAAAAAGAAAGGGGGGGGGGTTACCCTCCCATTTCGGACTTTCAGGGGAAGTCCAGACTATGCATGTTCAAAATATTGACTCACAGACATATTGAATTGGAGGATTTTGAACTTTCCTCTTCATTATTTCTATCTATCTTTATGTATTTATCTCTGTAAATATTTATTTATGAAGAAGTCTGTAATTTGACTTCATAGGCAAGTCTGAGGAGTCATACAGCAATTTTTTCTAAAGGAAAAAAGATACTTCCTCAGTTGTTTTGAGGTGTGAGATATTCATAAAGCCAGATAAGGGCTTTGTCAGCACACCTGTCCCAAAGAAGATCCACACACCTGGGGCTAATGGAAACTGAAACTCGTTTTAATTCGATGCTGGTAGAGAGGGTAATATGAAGCCAAGGAAGACATATCTGAATGTGTTTTAACTGTGAAAAATATATAAAAATTTTATATGTAATTTTCCTTCTAAGAAGGATCATTGTTTTCTTGAAAAACTCATTTTGAGGCTTAACATATGCATAGTGAGTACTAGTTGAAGTGGAGATAGCTTTTCGTTTGACCTGTTTTCTTTAGCTCGGATAGGAAGTCTGTCCTAAATAGTTAGGAATTTTCTTGGAAGGACTCTGACAATTCCTACTACCTCCAAGTAGTACCAGTAAAGCAGTGTAGCAGGGCTTTGAAATCAGAAAATCTTGTATTTGAGTCCCAGCTTGGCTAATCATACCCTGTGTGTGACTTTGGGCAAGTTCCTTTTCCCAAGGAAGCTTTGCCTCACCTTCCTCATCTGTAAAAAGGAGTTAGTAACAGTACCTACCTTATAGAATTGTTATATCTTATAGAAAAAAATGATGTATTTCAAAGTACTCAGGACAGTTTCTGATACATAATAAGTAATTAAGTGTTAACTGTCATTGTTACTGCTGGTATTATTTATTAAAACTTAAGGTTAGTAAGTATGAATGATAGAACCAACAAACCAGTCTTCATCATCCTCCTTCCTAAGCAAATATTGTTGGATAGTTGGCTTATTCTGCAACAAGACCATTGGCTGCACCCCATATTTTTAGAGTTGTCCACATGAAAGGCAGTCCTGAAGGATATGCACATGAATGTGAGGGATTATTTTAACCTATGGAAATAAATTCTGTTTCTGGTTTGGAAAAAGGCAAACGGATATCTCCATTTTCATGACAATCTCATGCTTTACAAACCCCTTAAGACTAGTGATTGTATGTTTCCCTCATAACCCTAATACTTTTTGATAGAAAACCTATATACCACCATAAATTTAGTACTTCGTGATAACAAACGTGAAAAATGATAGTTAGAGAATAATACAGTTGCATGTACAGCTAGAGCAAGTATTCTTAAAACAACAAAAGCCTGGCCTTTCATCGCAACATGCACTCCTAGTAAAAGAATTCAGTCAATGAGTCAATAATATTTAAACTGGCGGATGACTTGTTTTTCAACACTGGGACAGTATGTAACAGTGAACCAGCAACTACACAGATGGAGTCATGATCCTGCAAACTGAGAAATCATTTTACAGGAAGGGAACTAGGGGTCACTTCATCACTAAGAAAACTCTGCTCATGGCCACGATAATACTGTGAATTTTTTCTGCTTTGTGAAGACAACTCTTCTTCCTCTTTTCCTTCCTTATCTTTCTTGTTCTCACTTGCTTCCATAAATCTTCATCACTTCCTGAGTTTCAGTTTCTTCATGCATCTTTTTCTCCCTTCATTTTGCCCCATCTGTTGCTCAGGGGCCAAAGTCATGTACCTCCTTAGGTTCTTATTTACTGAAGAACTCCGAAAGCTCAGTTGCAAGTGCTAAAAGGAAAATTAGCCATGAGATTTGACATATCAGTCAGGGTGGATACATGGTTTTTGAGCTAAAATTTCCTTTTCTTAGAAATAGAGTGGCTATTAGTTGATGTAATAGAGGTCGTATTTCCCCACTGTGCCTTGAAGATTACATAGCAGAAGAATATAAGGAAGATGATTCAGTTCAGAAGCCAACAGTAAAAACTAAAAAATATCCAAATGAAGGACAATTCACAATATTACAATTCATCACCAACATCCCAATTTGGGAAACTGTTAGTGTGAGAAAGTGTAAACATTATGTGCTTTGGAGTAAAGGAAAGTGAGCGTGAATTCAGCTCTAACTAGCAGTGTGACCCTGGACTAGGCTAATCACCTAATTTCTTTTTTTTATAACCTGTGGGCTGGGTTAGTAATTGTACCTACTCTTAGAAGTTACTATATGGATTGAATGAAAAAGTATATGTAACGTTGTTTAGCACCCAATAGATACCAAGTAAAAATTTGTTCTTTTTCTCATTTCTCATTGTTTCACAAATGAGGCCCTAGCCAGTTTTACCGTTTAGTTGTACTATTTTAAAGGGGTTCAAAATTTAATTTTCCCTGCAGTTTTCCTAGAGGAAGATACTAACTAGGTTTTTCTAAGCCAACCCCCCTCAGATTAACAACTAATGTGCTGGTGTAGATAAATCTGAAACATTGGAGCTATATTTAAAGAAAAAAATGTTAAGTTCAGTACATCGTAGTTATATCACTTAATATTATTCCACTGAATCTCAAGTCTACCAAAGTGTTGTACACTATATATAATCATGTAGAAGAAGGCTCTAAAGTCCTAGAGGTGAAATGTTCAGTTCTTTTAAGGGGAATTGGTCTAATTCACTCAAAAACATAAACGATAGCATTTTGTAAATAGGGAATAAGACATGAGCTCTCCACTTTCCTTTTTCCTCTCTTCGTCTCCTCCTCCTGCCCTTTTGTCCTTCCCCTTCTGCTATCCACAGAAATTCATAAAGGATCTGTTTCATCCCTTTTTAAGACTTGTGCTTGGGATGAGGTACACTATACATACATACCTATCTATACATTACACCGTTCACACACACCAGAGGCACCTGTACCCCATACTGTACACACACACATCACACACATAGCTATACATACCACACGCATATACCACCCTGCACACACACACCATACTACACATACAGATTTTTATAAAATGTGCTGTTTTTAAAATAGTGTTAATTACTTTTTGAATGAATGAGGTCAGATTTTCATTTGACCTACGCTTTGGAAATACATTTCCGCTTCGGTACCTGTTTTCATTTGCCTAATGTGTCAAGGTTACAGTGACTGAACTCTCAAGGGCATATTATATTTTAGAAAGGGTCAAAATAAATTTTCTAACCGAATGTGGTTTTGTATCTGGAGGGGAAAGAAGCCTTGCTAAAAATGATAAACAAATTAGAAAAGCAGGAAAACTGCTGCAAGGGAATAGATACTGTACTATATTGTTAACAGAAGGGATATATTTTATTGATTCATTGTTGACTGTCCCAGGGAGAACATGCCTAATAATGAATGAGTGATTAAGAGGAATAAATCCTTTCTCAGGCACTGAGACATTGTTGTCTATAGTATCTCTAAATAAAAGATGGCTTTTTCCCTGGTGTAAAGCTGTAAAACCAAGTCAAGTGATCGAAAGTAGCCACGGCTTCCATTTCTGCACCTTCGTTTTACTCACAGCATGAGGTGGCCTCCGAATGCTCTAAAATGGTTGTCACTAGTGTAGAATTTCATTGCCATTTCTTTTTATATAATTTTTCGTTATCTTAATAAATGCTATGCCCCAATATGTTACAACCATTAAAAAGAACTGCTGGATTGTGTCTCCTGTGGTCCCATATTATAGTCAATATGTGTTTCATAATTAGAAAGCCCATTAAAAGAAAATTAGGAAATAAAAGATAAAATTAGGAAATAAAAGATAATCCTAATTTATCTTCCGTGACCTGCATCATATTCTATGCAATTTTATTTTTATTATGTATCATTCCCTCTTTGGATTATAAAGTAGGTTTAAATCACAAACTAATGGTTCAACAGGAAGTACCAGGCCTTCTGGTATAGGATCACTCAGGCTTTGCATTTGCAAGGAGACTTTACCAGCACAGCTGACGTTTTATCATTCATGGTTATATGGCCTTTTGAGAAAACCATAGAAACTTGAAGCACCCATCATTTCAGTTTCCTTTTACTCTCCTAGCCTAATATTTTAGCAGTTTCTAAAAACTTGCAGGAATCGGAAAAGGAGAAGCAATGAATTTAGATAATCACCAGACCCGTATAATTCTCTAGCTATGGGTTTGTATGAAACACAGATTTGGAAAACATACCCCATAGTAATGTGTGTACACATCTGAAATGTAATGATGAGTGGGTGTGGAAGAGAAGTGGGGTTTTTTTTGTTTGTTTGTTTGTTTGTTTGTTTGTGAAAACAGTAGCTAAATACATCCCACTTAATAATGGATAGTAGCCAGCTCTTTGACTTCCAAGGCAGTATCATGTGAAAAAGTGTCCACGGATTGGAGAGTGTTACTTGTCTAGGTACAGTGAAAAACTCAGGCATGAGGCTTGGTAAAAATACTTAGGAAAATGAAAAGGATAATATTTAAGAAAAAGTGAAGAAAATTTTTCTATTTTATTTATTTTAAGGCTCAAGGCTGAACTAGTGGCAGGTAATTTCCCTAAGAGCTGTTTCTCCCAATGTTTTCCTCATTGACTTTGTCAACCCTCCAAAAGCCATTTTGGCCTTTTATTGACTAGGCATTTAAAGCATAAATACTTGATTTTATTAAGAGGCACTCATGTGCTGAAATTATCCAGGACCCTTAAATAAGTCTGATGTGACCCTGCAGGCAAGAAGTTTCTTCAGTTTTATTCTTTATCTATTTTCCAGTTACTCAGTTTCCTCAAATTCGCTTAAGTAGAATGGAATAAAACAGTAAAGTTTCATTATCATGGAGAATGCTCTTAAATTTTTTTCTCATTCAGAGCAGGTAAACCAATTCTGCATTATTATAATCCTAAGAAGCTATGTTGAGGGTACAGGTTCAGATTTGGCTAAGATTTATTAAGCACCATCCAAAGTGCCAGACATTTTACTAAGGGATTTTTTTTTAAAAAGATTTTATTTATTTATTTGACACAGAGAGAGAGAGACAGCGAGAGAGGGAACACAAGCAGGGGCAGAGGGAGAGGGAGAAGCAGGCTTCCTGCTGAGCAGGGAGCCGGATGCGGGGCTCCATCCCAGGACCCTGGGATCATGACCTGAGCCGAAGGCAGACGCTTAATGACTGAGCCACCCAGGCACCCCTTACTAAGGGATTTTTATAAACTGTATTTCAATATATTGTAATATTATAATATATATGTATTTAATCATCACATAAAACTTGTGAGGTAGCTGACTTTTTCCCAGGGGTGAAGTTTGCTTTCTCCAGGTCATAAAGCTAGTAGTAACCTTAGCTAGCATCTCTTTCAGTTCCACCTGCTACTGGATACTCTGCTAACAATTTTGCCTACATTGTCTTACATAATCCAGCACAGTAACCTTATTGTTTCAAATCCAATTTCACAAGTGAAGGACCTCTGGCCAATAGCAATGAGGTGACCCTATGCTCCAGAAGGTGGTGGAGCCAGAGTTCCAGCCCAGTTTTCTTAGCACTCCTTTCTCTAACTTGTGATGTGGTATTACATCAAAGCAGACAGATCTGCCTCAATGGCCATTTGTTGCTCCTAGTTGACCTTGTAGCTTTTGTATATATTCCTGATGTTATAGTTCCTGCTAATGTGTAAAGCAGAGGAATCATGGGATAGTTCCTGGTGCCAGATACTAGAGGATAAAGGACAACCTTAAAGGAGCAATGGATATTCCCTGTGCAGGAGGTTATACTAACATTGACATACGGATGTCACCTTTTTTTCCTGCTCATAGCCTGTTCTTTCTGTAGATCTCTCATCAAACATAGAGGGAAAAAAAAGCCAGCTTAAGATAGGAACACTCCCAGGCACATTTTTAAATGTCTGTTACTGACAATGTTCATTCCCCTATTCCAGAGGATCAGCTAGAATTTGATACACAGGAAGGAGGATCAAGACAGTGGGGGGTGGGAGGGATGGGGTGGCTGGGTGATAGACATTGGGGAAGGTATGTGCTATGGTGAGCGCTGTGAATTATGCAAGACTGTTAAATCACAGATCTGTACCTCTGAAACAAATAACGCAATATATGTTAAGAAAAAAAGGGCGCCTGGGTCTCAGTCGTTAAGCGTCTGCCTTCAGCTCAGGTCATGATGCCAGGGTCCTGGGATCGAGCCCCCCATTGGGCTCCCTGCTTGGCGGGAAGCCTGCTTCTCCCTCTCCCACTCCCCCTGCTTGTGTTCCTGCTCTCGTTATCTCTCTCTCTGTCAAATAAATAAATAAAATCTTAAAAAAAAAAAAAAAAGAAGAAGATAATAGGAGGGGAAGAATGAAGGGGGGGAAATCAGAGGGGGAGACGAACCATGAGAGAGGATGGACTCTGAAAAACAAACTGAGGGTTCTAGAGGGGAGGGGGGGTGGGAGGATGGGTTAGCCTGGTGATGGGTATTGAGGAGGGCATGTTCTGCATGGAGCACTGGGTGTTATGCACAAACAATGAATCATGGAACACTACATCAAATACTAATGATGTAATGTATGGTGATTAACATAACATAATAAAATAAAAACAAAACAAAAAACCAAAAAGTTAAAAAAAAAAAAAAGGTAGTGAAAATCCAAGGAACATAAAACGAGCAACCTGTGAAAAACTCCCTGAAACCAAGTATGGGACACAGACTGTCCCAGTGACAATTGGCTAATTCTAAATTAGCCAAATTCCTAGGGCAAAGACTTTCTTTGCTTCATAAGCCATGGTGCTGAGCAAATAGTGAAGACAGAGTGCAGTGTGTTTATGCTTTTCTATTTGACCTTTTCAGAACCCTAATTAAGGATATTACAAATTCTATATACATAGATCATTCTGCACTTGGTTGCCAAAATACTTGCATTGTATGTATCTGGATCCAAATGGTGACCAGTGGCTCTCATAGACAAAACTCCCAATCGGAATTGATGATTTTCTCTTAGGTGAGCTTAAAGAAATTTACTTTTGATCTTACTTATGGACTCTACCATATTCTGCGAATATGCGTTTATGGAAGTGCTTGTTTATGTATTTATTTTGAAGTTCTCTCGAAGCAGCTACATACTAAAATAAGTAGGAAAGGCATATACTTTCTGTGGTCCTTTTGATACTAGTCTTGGGATTTTTAGAGCCAGTATGCTTTAATAGCTTGTCTCAGAGGAAAACTGAAAAGATAAAAGGAATTTAGATGAGCAGAATTGATGTGTATCTAGAACTTGAAAGTAGTTACTGAAAATTCAGATTGGAATCCTATTTTAGTTCACTTGTGGTCTTTATTATCTGTCATTCATTTCACAAAAAAAGGAGGCTTGGATATCTTTCTCCCTCACTCCTACTCCTTGTTTTTATGTGGAAAAGTATGTTGCAAAAAGACCTTCACTCTCTTGTGATAGGAAGCTCATAAAATTGCATAAAAGAATTTTGCTCAGGAAGAGCAGCTTCCCAGACACCATCTAAATAGTGTCTGTGATTTCATATATGCTATTTTCTTTCGAAAGCTCAGACAAGTCAGACATTTCAGCTCCCAGTTGAGATTCACATCATCTAACACTGGAGAGTATTATCCCACCTTGAATTCTGTGGCCACAAAAATCAGGTGCTGAGTAGGAAAGAAAGAATGCCAAACAAGATTTTGGTACCGATTCTACTTCTGGTTGACTCTACAATCCTGGGCAAGAAACCTGGCATATCTTGCTTCAACATAAAGTGGGTATAAAAATATACCTGTTATATGCTCTCAGGTGTTTTTAAATGAGCAAATGGAATAATGTAAGAAAATGTACTTTGGGCTTTTTTAAACAAAATCGTAATAAAAATCTAGGTTTTGTTAATAAAAATGTACTAACATCTTCTTCCTTTTGGGAATGGATTCATGTTTGCTTTTATTGTTTGGGCCAAGCATCCTTTAGCCTATTTTGATTCTTTCCATGACCTGCAATGAAACAGAGTAAGAAAATAGTTTGCACATGTGCCTGTTTTATTGAGGAAATAGGGGGATGCCCTAGCAGCAGCTAGCTTTGGATTAAAAGTTTAACAATTCCAGAACCTTCAAAGATTAGAATGGACTCCAAAATTGAGAAAAACTAGGGCTCAAGCTAAATATTTTCTCCCCTTTATTTGTTTTCCTTATTTCATTTCTTTTGCCTTTATCTGCTCTCATTCATTTGAAGTCATTAAATGGTTGGTCCCTATTCTAGCCTCATTTATTGACAGTAAACGAGTATTTTTTCAGCTTTATTGAAGTAAAATTGACAAAATTATAATATATTTAAAGTGTACAAAATGATGGTTTCATATATGTATACATTATGAAAGGATTCCCACCAAGTTAATATATTAATCCATCACCTCACATTTTATTCTATTTTATTTTATATTATTTTATTTTATGAACACTTAAGGCCTACTTTCAGCATATTTCAATTATGCAATACAATATTAACAGCTATAGTTACCATGTTATACATTAGATCCTCAGACCTTATTCCTCTTATAACTGAAAGTTTGTACCCTTTTACTAAGTTCTTCCTATTTCTCCCAGCCGCCCCCCCAACCCCTGGCAACCCCATTCTACTCTCTATTTCTATGAGTTATACTTATTTTTTATTTTAATTGTTTTTTAGATTCTTCCTATAAGTGACATCATACAGTATTTGTCTTTGTCTGGCTTATTTCACTTAACATAATGCCCTCATCCATATTTTTGCAAATGGTAGAATTTTCCTTTTTTTTAAGGTTGAATAATAAAACAAATATTTTTGAGTTCCTGTTAGTTAAGTGCCAGATTGGGCAGATTCTGGGGAAAAGCATGAACAAGACTTGCCCTTTCTGTTCTTCCCTCATGGATCTTATATTCTAAATTTCAACAGTCAAATAAATCTATTTGTTTCTCCTTAAGAACTTATGTAGGTAGGACCTAAAACATGGCAATCTAAAAGGATAGTCTAGTGGCTTGGGGGCGGGAGAGGGCAGGGAGAAGGGGACCAAATGACAATTAGCAATTTGGATGTTAAATGTGACACTCAAAGACAAAAACTTAAGTGTCATTTTACAGTATCTCCACAAACTAGGGATATTCTCTGAGTAACAATTTATTTTATAACACATAAAACTTCATATAGTAAGAAAAAGCTTTATCTGATAAAAAATGTTTTAATTATAGAACTCTCTTTAAATACTGTTTTAATTTTAGGCTCATAAATTTAAAAAAAATGAAATATTTCCAAGAGGAGAGTTGATTTAATAAACAAATTAGGTTCCTCCAAAAGTAACCTCTTAATAACTCTACAAATCATGCCGAATTATATGAAAATAATTTTTTAAAATTAGATAAATATTTATTCCCATTATATTTATATAATTTATTATGTATTTGAAAGATTTTTGTTTTCCCACATTTTGCAAAGATACACTTTCTCATATGCAGTCCAAATTTCCAAAAATCCTAAATTAGTTAATTAGTGAAATTCCACTTGGCGAGATTTGACCATACATGAAGCCAGTGATCAACTTACTCACTTACTAACATATCCATTTCTTTCACTAGGCAAAATATATTGAGTGCCTCTTAGTAATGGTGAAGTTTTTTTCTTTTTCTTTTTCTTTTTTTGAAACCTGAAACAAATTGTAATACCATTTTCTTAAATGTTTGCCATTGTTTCTTATCAGATTAGAGTACAGAAGATATGTCTGAATCTTCGGTAATTTTTATCTAGGTGAAAGGTGAATACAGTTACAGTAAAGAAAAATTCATTGTGCTTTATGTTATTGTTGAAGACATTTTTAATGCCTAGCTTAGCTTTTTTAGATTTTGAGTTATGCATTTAGGTCATTTTTATTTTATTTTTATGGTAAAAGATTGTCTTTTTCTTACAGTTAATATCTCAATATCTAATGACACTACATTGGCCCCAGAGGATTTGCCAACTATTTCTTCTACTGACATGGTAAGTGACTTAATATTTCAAACCACTTGCATATTATATACTCTAATTATAATATTCATAACATGATGTCTCCAGTCCTTCAGCAATCTGCGCGTGAACACAACTTTAATAATCAGTGATTGTGGAGGGACAGAAAGAAACACTTTCCTTGCTGTAGTCAGCTTTTTTTTCTTTTTTAACTCAAGTGAATATTTACCCCTACAACATACTTTTTAAACCTTCTTAGGAATTTAACTACTATATCCATTCATTGTCACCTTGAAATATTTTCACAAGGGTAAGTGAGGGCAGTCGAAAAACGAGAGCATGGTATCCTCTCTCTGGTTCTAGTACGATTAAGAATTCTTCTGACTACCAAATGGTGTTGTGTTCTCCTCACTAAGGGTGATTGTAGTAGGACATTTCCCCTGTCACTTAGGACTGTGCCTCTGTCACATGATATCCTTTCCCATGGCTTGTAACCAAGGATCTTTAAGAGACTGGAACTAAGCTTTAAAAATGAGCTGTTTTGCATGGAAGGTCACACACTAGAAGGAGACTTTTGTGTTGGAGAAAAAGGGAAAAGTGCTATTGCAGGCTTCTAATTGTATTCCTTCTACACTGGATATGGAATCTTACCAAAGAATATCAATCTCTCAGTTATAAAGACAGAAGCCATAATACCTTGTATTGATAGAGCGCCCATCTCTCAGGAGACCAGAACACTTCTGCAGAAGTGTTATGTAATGAGTGCCCACAACACCCTTTCAAAGATGATGTTTTGTATCTTTCCTGAACAACTCTCACTTGACCCTATTTCTCTCTTGTTTTCATGTTCTGTGGCTCTCTTGACTTCTTTCCTTACTGTTAAAGTTCTCTCTGATTTTCTCTAAACTTTGCCTCTTTATGTGTGTGTGTGTGTGTGTGTGAGAGAGAGAGAGAGAGAGAGAGAGAGAGAATATGTGTTTTAAAAGCCATATACAGAAAAGAGATCAATTTTCAGTCTTTGAGCCAGCCAGCCTATTGCCTAAAAGAACTTGATTAAAATACAGAGAAAAATAGTCCCTTCTAGACTTGAAATAATTTTAATTAAAATCTAATTAAAAATTTAAAATATATATAATTAATTAAAACCATAAGTTAATTTGCAATTAAAAATTAATAAAACACTCCCACTGACTTAAAAAGAGATTATTTCTAACTTAATTCCTTTTGTAACTAATCAAGGGAAGCTTTAAAATTAATGAATTTTTAAGCCCTGTCTTTGGGCAAATGCTGGAGTGACTCTAGTAATTGATATATAATTATAAGATGTCATTATAAGATTTATGGAAAACAAATGGAAATTGTGATTGACTTCTAATATGACTGTGACAGAAGACATAAAGGCATAATAATGATTACAATTTAGCTGCCATTTATAGGGCATCTACTAGAGACCGGGTGTTTTACACATATTATGATCATTAACACAAACTACTATGTATAATTACGTTCATTTTACAGATGAGAGAAACTAAAGCTTTAGAAGGTAAATAACCTTTCTTGCTCTAGGTCACAGAGCCATAAATTATTAAAGCAAAGATTTGAACAGAAGTCTGAGTGGTTGGTTCTAAGACCTGTGATATTTCTAGTCCACCATTATGCTTCAATGTTTGCAGATGGAAATGTTTACAATTTCAGTTCTTATGCATGTTCTATACTCCAGGGCAATGAAGTCCCCTCATGTGTATATCAGTCACACACCTTAATTAAACTGTTAAGTTGCTATGTTCAGCACCTCTGGAGAAGGAATTAGGAAAAAATGCGTGTATGTGTGTGTATGTATGTATGTAATTATGAAGGACAACTTTTATTCTATCCTTCATTTCTCCTTTTCTATCCATATCAATGCCTTTAGGTATACTTTGCTTACACACACACACACACACACACACACACAATTTGAAAATATACAAGATCCAGAAATGACTATTAAAAAGTTAATATGATTTATTATCATCAGTAATAACTACCATTTGTTGAGCACTTACTAAGGGCCAGCCTCTTCACATTAATTGTCTATAATCCTAAGAACAGCTTTTGAGTTTTATGTTACCTGTATTTTTAAATTTTTTTTTAAAACTCAATTTAGTTAACATATAGTATATTATTAGTTTCAGGGGTAGAATTTAGTGATTCATCAGTTGCATATAACACCCAGTGCTAATTACATCCAGTGTCCTCCTTAATGCCCATCACCCAGTTACCCAGTCCCCCCGCACCTCCCCTCCAGCAGCCCTCAGTTTGTTTCCTGTAGTTAAGAGTCTCTTATGGTTTGTCTCCTTCTCTGTTTTTATCTTATTTTATTTTTCCTTCTCTTCCCCTGTGTCCATCTATTTTGTTATGTTACCTGTATCGTATGAATGAAACCAAAGCTTAGAAAGCTCTTTCTATTATTTGGGGAAGCAGAATAGTGTTTCATGTAGAAGGACTTACAGATATTGAGTTCTCATGCCCAGTTTCAAATTTAGAGATCCACTACTTAACGGGTTTTGGTAGCTGCTCAGTTTCCCATTTGTAAAATGGTGATGATAATAGTACTTTATCTCCCTGACTTTATAAAAGTCAAATGAGTAAATAGCTGGGACTTAGCATAGTGACTGGCACATACTTATTTCTCAGTCAGGTTAGCTACTGTTATTATTCTATTTAGGTATTTTTATCATTCCATTAGGCCATGTTGCCACCATAACTCAGGTTGGTGGAGAAAATAAGTTGGATGCCACAGCTCTGACAGGCGATTGGGCCCTCTCCCTGTTCGGCCATGCTTGCTCTGCTACCCTCAGTCTTTTCCTGGGACATACAGTCAGCAAGGGTTTAATTTCCTTCTTTTATTCTGCGTAATTAGATTATGAAAGAAAGTGCTGGAAAAGTGACATGCAGCCCTGGGGCACCAGCAAGGCTCCCTCTCACAAGGCTCTGAGAACACCCTGTCAGAGGAGGGAAGGCTTAACTCTTCAGCTTCATTAGCATGAAGACAACTTTTCTTCTTCGTAGTAGTAGTGTGTTTTCAAGAAAAATGGGCAATTGCCTGGAACTCTAGAATAAGCATCCCTCAAGATAAAAAGGCAGGTTTTCCATTATTTCCATTCATTGTTGGATTCACTGCGTTTTTAATGCCTCTCACCTTCATCAGTTTTCCTGTAGACTTATTGGTAGGCATATCCTTTCAACCTGCAAACAAAACTCTTTGAAAGGTCCCTCTAAAACTTTGAGACCAGCCACAGCTTCTCCACACTGTATGGACACAATGAGTCTGAGGATCTGCTGGCTTCCACTTAGCAGCTCTCAGAGGGAGAGACAGATTTCACAATCTAACATCAAGGCTTTTCCAAGGAGGTGATTAAATGGATTAGTTCCTTTTTGTTTTTCACATTAGATTCTTTTTTTAAAAAAAATTATTGTTAAATTTGAGGTATACTTTAAAACACACTGTTCTTACATGCTCATTGCAATGAGTTTTGACATTTTATAGACTCATGTGATCATCACCCAAAACAAGGTACGTGTAAAACATTGCCATTATCCCAGAAAGTCCCATGGGGAATGCTCGTTGTCTTGTTTTATGCCTCAGCTTCTGAGCCAGGGGAGATCTTTCTTTGCCCAACTGCTCAGATGCCTGAGCTCTTAAAGGAGTGCCTGAATGCCTTGGAGGGGTTTTCCTCCACTCTTCTGCCCTGCTTCTCGTCTTAGGAGAGTGACTTTCTTACATTTGGTAGGGGCTCTGTGTCTAAGGGGGGTTTTCTCTCAGCTCTCCTATCAAACCTCCCACCTTATGTATACAACCTGTGCACTTGGCAAAGACCATGACAAAGTTTGGTGGATGGATGCAGGCTCAATCTAATGCCTAGGGTTCCTTGGAATTCTGATCTGTCACCCCAGTGTGCATTCAGCCACTAAAAACTCATTGAAGATTTAGCTTATTTCTCCATACCTCCATCTGCAGTGGGTTTATGTTCCATATGCTGCTCTGGCACACATGAGGCAGCCATGGAGTTCTC
This sequence comes from Mirounga leonina, assembly GCF_011800145.1. Classification (NCBI taxonomy): domain Eukaryota; kingdom Metazoa; phylum Chordata; class Mammalia; order Carnivora; family Phocidae; genus Mirounga; species Mirounga leonina. Next base: position 24,644,159 of record NW_023270323.1, on the reverse strand, counting down.
TTCCATGAGGGTCTTGTAGTTTGTTTAGAATGTATTTAAGTTTCTTTGTATCCTCACCTCTCTGCTGGATTTTTAAAAACTATGATTTTATACCTTATCCAACTTGGTTGGAGAGGTTAGAAGTGACCTTTTCTTTTTTTTTTAAATTTAAATTCCAGTTAGTTAACATGTAGTATAATATTGGTTTCAGGTGTACAGTATAGTGATTCAACACTTCCATACAACACCCCGTGCTCATCACACCAAGTGTGCTCCTTAATCCCCATCTTCCTCCCCTCTGGTGACCATCAGTTTGTTCTCTCTAGTTAAGAGTTTGTTTCTTGCTTTCCCTTTCTTTTTTTCCCCTTTGCTCATTTGTTTTGTTTCTTAAATTCCACATATAAGTGAAATCATATGGTATTTGTCTTTCTCTGACTGACTTACTTTGCTTAGCATAATATATTCTAACTCCATCCGTGTCCTCGTAAATGGCAAGATTTCATTCTTTTTGATGGCTGAGTAATATTCCATATATATATATACATACACACACACACATACATACACACACACACACATCTTCCTTGTCCATTCATCAGTCAATGGATACTTGGACTGTTTCCATAATTTGGCTATTGTAGATAATGCTACTGGAGACATTGGAGTGCCTCTATCCCTCTGAATTAGTGTTTTTGTATTCTTTTGGTAAATACCTAATGGTGTAATTGCTGAATCATAGGGAAGCTCTATTTTTAACTTTTTGAGGAACCTCCATACTGTTTTCCAGAGTCGCTGCAACAGCTTGCATTCCCACTAACAGTGTAGGAGGGTTCCCCTTTCTCCGCATCCCCGCCAACATCTGTCGTTTCCTGAGTTGTTAATTTTAGCCATTCTGACAGGTGTGAGGTGATATCTCATTGTAGTTTTGATTCGTATTTCCCTGATGCTGAGTAATGTTGAGCATCTTTTCATGTGTCTGCTAGCCATCTGTATGTCTTCTTTGGAAAAATGTATATTCATGTCTTCTGCCCAATTTTAATTGGATTGTTCTTTGGGTGTTGAGTTCGATAAGTTCTTCATAGATTTTGGATACTAACCATTTATCAGATATGTCATTTGTAGGTATCTTCTCCCATTCCACCCCATTGCCTTTTAGTTTTGATGATTGCTTCCTCCACTGTGCAGAAACTTTTTATCTTGATGAGGTCCCAAGAGTTTATTTTTACTTTTGTTTTCCCCTGCCTCAGGAGACCTATCTAGAAAGAAGTTCCTATGGCCGATGTCAAAGAGGTTACTCCCTGTGTTTTCCTCTAGGATTTTGATGGTTTTCTGTCTTACATTTGGGTCTTTAATCCATTTTGAATTTATTTTTGTGTGTGGTGTGAGAAAGTGGTCCAGTTTCATTCTACTTTCTGTTTTAATCACAAGTAGAACATCCAATTAGTTTTGATATTTCACAACAACATGTACAACTATAGACAACTGCAGCTCAGATGTATCCTTTAGTTGATAAAGTAAGATTGCAGATTACTGCAGGTCTGGCCTACTCACTGCAGGGAGAAAAAACTCTAAATGAGTACATTAACCACTTAACCTTGAGACTTTTATTTGTAGCATTACCTTTGTTTATATATATTTCAAAAGGCACATACTTTACCAGTTGATACCTAAGGAGAGCAATATGGAATCTTTCATTTTTATTTATTTTATTTTATTTTTTTTGCTTATTGGGTTACCCAGTGAAGCATATCATGTCTACATGGAGATGTTGTTAATCATGGAACTAAAACCTATTATAGTCTCATAAATTCTGCTTGGCAGTCAGACATGTAAGCAAAAGTGCTTTGATTTGATGTACCTTCAGGGTGATTTTAGGAGTTAACATTCATTTTCATGGGAAATAGAATGTCATGTTAATCTTCTTGTGCATAACATCTTTGTGATTTTCTCTCACTGAGAAAGGCAAGTGCCATTCTGTCCTTAAATCCCCTTGAATATCACATGTTCCTACTTTTAAAAATATTATGGAAAATTTAAAACATGCAATAAAATATAGAGAATAGTACAACGAACCTCCATATACACATCACCTAGCTTCAGTGAACATTTTGCTCTTCCTCTCTCACATATATATCACCCACTTTTGTCTTTGGGGAGGATGCTATAGAATTTTAAATTTTTAAAGTCATCCTTCAGTATATCTTATACTTTTAAGATTTATAAATAAATCCATTCAGTGTTAACAGAATAATTCTCTAGAAAATGAGATCCAGAAAAATAGATTGATGTTTCTTTTTCATGAGATTGACCACAGTTAGGATCCTCAGCAACTTGGTCCCATTTCTCTTACAGCTTTTTTTTTTACTACCCATTTGCACCGTCAGTTTGTTTTGGCTCACCTGGTCTACTCACTGTTAGTTTCTCCGCATGGTGAACATCCAATAAATTTTGAATGAAGGACTTCTTGGATAAGTGAATGAAGCATTGCATGTCTCTGAATCAGCATCTTTTCTCATCTCCCTGTCTAATGCTTTACCTCTTGGTTTCTGCCAATGCAGAAAGAAATACACGTCCAAAGCTTCTCACTTTTATTCCCCCTTCCACTCACTTTTGTTACTTTCTCTGTCATTCTTTTTTAGTTTTGTTCTCCTGCCACTCTTCTTTCTACCCTTTGGAGTATGAGAGTTCTACAAGGACCTGTCTTTCTTTCAGGGCTTAGCTTAAATTTTGTTTTCTCTGTGCTGAATGAAACTGATAAGTCATTTTTCTGAATCTACTAATCTCTGTACCATTCATTTAGACACTTTGTTTTACTGTCTTGCATTATTAGTTAATATTTAGGTGGACATATTTTATTTCTCCAAGGATACTTTTAAAAATTGTTTTTTATTCTTCTTTATTGCTCCCTTAACACTATCTTAGTTCCTTTATGTAATCAGGACCCAGTGCATGTTCTGTTTTCTTTTGGCCACATTTTTCTATTTTCCACATGCTGCTATTACTCAAAATAGCCTATATCTAATTGAAATAGCCTCACCAGAGTTAGCAAACAAAACAAAACAAAAATGAAGGGTTCCAGTTACATTTGAATTTCAGGTAAATAATGAACAATTAATTTTTAGTATAAATATGTCCTGTATATTGCATAGGTCATACTTATACTAAAAATATTATTCACTGTTTATCTGAGATTCAGATATAACTGGGCATCCTATATTTTATCTGGCAATTTCATTTTATTTATTTTTTAATTTAAATTCAAGTTAGTCAACATATAGTGTAGAATTAGTTTCAGGAATAGCATTTAGTGAATCACTTATGTGTAACCCCCAGTACTCATTCCAACAAGTACTCTCCTTAATGCCCATCACCTGTTTAGCCCATCTTCCCACCTACCTCCCCTCCAGCAACCCTCATTTGTTCTCTATTTTTAAGAGTCTCTTATGGTCTTTCTTCCTCTATTTTTATCTTATTTTATTTTTCCTTCCCTTCCCCTGTGTTTGTTTTGTTTCTTAAATTCTATATATGAATGAAATCATACATTTGCCTTTCTCTGACAGACTTATTTCTTTGAGCATAATATACTCTAGTTCCATCCACATTGTTACAGATGGCCAGATTTAATTCCTCTTGATGACTGAGTAATATTCCATTGTGTGTATATGTGTGTGTGTGTGTGTATATATATATATATACCATTTCTTCTTTATCCATTCATCAGCTGATAGATGTTTGGGCTCTTTACATAATTTGGCTATTGTTGATAATGCTGCTATAAACATTGGGGTGCATGTGCCCCTTCAATTCAGCATTTTTGTATCCTTGGGATAAATACCTAGTAGCACAATTGCTGGGTCACAGGGTAGTTTATTTTTAACTTTTTGAGGAACCTCCATACTGTTTTCCAGAGTGGCTGCAGCAGTTTACATTCCCACCAACAGTGTAAGAGGGTTCCATTTTCTCCACATCCTTGCCAATATCTGTTGTTTCCTGAATTGTTAATTTTAGCCATTCTGACAGGTGTGAGGTTGTATCTCATTGTGGTTTTGATTTGTATTTCCCTGATGCTGAGTGATGTTGTGCATCTTTTCATGTGTCTGTTAGCCATCTGAATGTCTTTGGAGAAATGTCTGTCTTTTGCCCATTTTTTAACTGGATTGTTTGTTTTTGGTGTTGAGTTGTTTATGTTCTTTATATATTTTAGATACTAATTCTTTATCAGATATGTCATTTGCAAATACCTTCTCCCATTCCACCCATTGCCTTTTAGTTTTGTTGACTGTTTCCTTCATTGTACAGAAGTTTTTTTATCATGATGAAGTCCCAGTAGCTCATTTTTGCTTTTGTTTCCCATGCCTCCAGAGGCGTGTCTAGTAAGAAATTGCCAGGTCAAAGAGGTTGCTGCCTGTTTTCCCCTGTAGGATTTTGATGCTTTCCTACATTTAGGTTTTTCATCCATTTTGAATTTATTTTTGTGTATGGTGTAAGAAAGTGGTCCAGTATCATTCTTCTGCATGTTACTGTCCAGTTTTCTGAACACCATTTTTTGAATAGACTGTCTTTTTTCCATTGGATATTCTTTCCTGCTTTGTCAAAGATTAGTTAACCATACAGTTGTGGGTCCATTTCTGGGTTCTCTATTCTGTTCCATTGATCTATGTGTCTGCTTTTGTGCCAGTACCATACTGTCTTGATGATTACAGCTTTGTAATATAGCTTGAGGTCTGAGATTGTGATGCCACCATTTTGCTTTTCATTTTCAATATTACTTTGGCTATTTGGGGTGTTTTCTGGTTCCATACAAATTTTAGAATTGTTTGTTCCAGCTCTGTGAAAAATGCTGGTGTTATTTTTATAGGGATTGCATTGAATATTTACATTGTTTTGGGTAGTACAGACATTTTAACAGTATTTGTTCTTCCAATCCATAAGCATGGAATGTTTTTCCATTTCTTTGTGTCCTCTTCAATTTCTTACCTAAGTGTTCTATAGTTTTCATGTGTAGATCTTTTACCTCTTTGGTTAGGTTTATTCCTAGGTATCTTATGGTGCAATTTTAAATGGGATTGATTCCTTGATTTCTCTTTCTGCTACTTTCTTATTGGTGTATAGAAATACAACAGATTTCTGTACCTTGATTTTATATCCTGTGCCTTTGCTGAATTCATGTATTATTTCTAGCAATTTTTTGATGGACACTTTCGGGTTTTCTATGTAGAGTATCAGTTCGTCTGCAAAGAGTGAAAGTTTGACTTCTTCCTTACCAATTTGGATGCCTTTTATTTCTTTTTGTTGTCCCATTACTGAGGCTAGGATTTCCAGTACTATGTTGAACAGCAGTGGTGAGAGTGGACATCCCTGTCGTATTCCTGACCTTAGGGGAAAAGCTCTCAGTTTTTCCCCATTGAGGATGATATTAGCTGTGGGTCTTTTGTATATGGCCTTTATGATGGTGAGGTATGTTCCTTCTATCCCTACTTTCTTGAGGGTTTTTATCAAGAAAGGATGCTGTATTTTGTCAAATACTTTTTCTGCATCTTTTGAGAGGATCATATGGTTCTTATCCTTTCTTTTATTAATGTTGTGTATTACATTGTTTGATTTGCAGATATTGAACCACCCCTGCAGCCCAGGAATAAATCCCACTTGATCATGGTGAATAATCCTTTTAATGTACTGTTAGATTCGATTAGCTAGTATCTTGTTGATAATTTTTGCATCCATGTTCATCAGGGATATTGGTCTGTAATTCTCCTATTTAGTGGGGTCTTTGGTTTTGAAATCAAGATAATGCTGGCCTCATAGAGTTTGAAAATTTTCCTTCCTTTTCTATTTTTTGGAACAGCATCAGATGAATAGGTATTAATTCTTTTTTAAATGTTTGATAGAATTCCCCTGGGAAGCTATCCAGCCCTGGACTCTGGTTTGTTGGGAGATTTTTGATTACTGATTCAATTTCTTTGCTGGTTCTGGGTCTTTTCAAACTTTCTCTTTCTTCCTGTTTCAGTTTTGGTAGTTTATATGTTTCTAGGAATTATCCGTTTCTTCCCAATTGCCTAATTTGTTGGCATATAATTTTTCATAATAGTCTCTTATAATTGGTTGTATTTCTGCAGGGTTGGTTGTGATCTCTCCTCTTTCATTCATGATTTTATTTATTTGGATCCTTTCTCTTTTCTTTTTGATAAGTCTGGCTAGGGATTTATCAATTTTGTTAATTCTTTCAAAGAACCATCTCCTAGTTTTGTCTTTTTTAAAATTTCTATATCATTTATTTCTGTCCTAATCTTAATTATTTCCCTTCTTCTGCTGGTTTTAGGCTTTATTTGCTATTCTTTTTCCAGATCCTTTAGGTGTAAGGTTAGGTTGTATACTTGAGACTTTTCTTGCTCTTGAGGAAGGCCGGCATTGCTATATACTTCCTTCTTATGACTGCCTTTGCTGAATCACAAAGATTTTGGACTGTCATGTTTTCATTTTCATTTGTTTCCATGTATTTTTTTAATTTTTTTCTTTAATTTCCTGGTTAACCCATTCATTCTTTAGTAGGATGTTCTTTAACCTCCATGTATTTGTGGTTTTTCCTAATTGTTTCTTGTGATTGACTTTAAGTTTCAAGGCATTGTGGTCTGATAATATACATGGTATGATCTCAATCTTTTTGTACTGTTGAGGCCTGATTTGTGACCCAGTATGTGATCTATTCTGGAGATTATCCTATGTGCACTTGAAAAGAATGTGTATTATCCTGCTTTAGAATGAAATGCTCTGGATATATCTCTTAAATCCATCTGGTCTAGTGTGTCATTCAAAGCCCTTGTTTCCTTGTTGATCGTCTGCTTAGATGGTCTGTCCATTGCTGTGAATAGGGTGTTAAAGTCCTCTACTATTATTGTATTATTATCAATGTGTTTCTTTAAGTTTGTTATTAATCGATTTATGTATGTGGCTATTCCCAAGTTGGGGGCATAAATATTTACAAATTTTAGATCTTCTTGTTCGATAGATCCCTTTATTATGATGTAATGCCCTTCTTCATCTCTTATTTTAGTCTTTGGTTTAAAATCTAGTTTGTCTGATATAAGTATGGCTACTCCAGCTTTCTTTTGATGTCTTTTAGCATGATAGATGGTTCTCCACCTTCTCACTTCCAGTCTGGAGGTGTCTTTGGGGGGTCTAAAATAAGTCTCTTGTTGGCAGCATATCTATGGGTCTTGTTTTTTTTTTTATCCACTCTGATACCCTCTATCTTTTGATTGGAGCATTGAGTCCATTTACATCCAGAGTAGTTATTGATAGATATTAATTTAGTGCCATTTTATTACCTGTAAAGTCACTGTTTCTGTACATTGTCTCTGTTCCTTTCTAGTCTTTGTTTCTATTTCTCTCTTTGCCACTCAAAGGGTCCCCTTTAATATTTCTTACGGAGCTGGTTTAGTGTTTCCAAACTCCTTTAGTTTTTACTTGTCTTGGAAACTCTTTATCTCTCCTTCTATTCTGAATGACAGACTTGCTGGATAAAGTATTCTTGGCTGCATATTTTTCCCATTTAGCATGTTGAATACATCATGCCACTCCTTTCCGGCTTGCCAGGTCTCTCTGGACAGGTCTGCTGCCAGTCTTAATGTGTCTGTCCTTGTAGGTTAAAGACCTTTTTTCCCTAGGTGCTTTCAGAATTCTCTCTTTATCTTTGTATTTTGCAGGTTTCACTATGATGTGTTGTGACATTGACCTGTTTTTATTGATTTTGAGGGGAGTTCTCTGTGCCTCTTAGACTTGAATGTCTGTTTCCTTCCCCAGATTAGGGAAAGTCTCAGCTATAATTTGTTCAAATAAACCTTCTGTCCCTTATTCCCACTTTTCTTCTTCTGGGACTCCTGCAATACAGATATTATTGTGCTTTATGGAATCGCTGAATTCCCTAAGTCTATATTCGTGATCTAATAGTTTTCTTTCCCTCTTCTTTTCAGCTTCATTATTTTCCATAATTTTATCTTCTATATCACCTATTTGATCCTCTACTTCTTCGTCCTCATTGTGATTACATCCAGTTGGTTTTGCTTCTCAGTTATAGCATTTCTTTTGGCCTGACTAGTTTTTAGGTCTTTTATCTCTGCAGCCAGGGTTTCTGGTGTCTTCTGTGCTTCTTTCAAACCCAACTAGTATTCCTGTGACTGTTGATCTAAATCCTTGTTCATATATATTGCTTATATCTGCTTTGAACAAATCCCTGGTTGTGATTTCCTCTTGATCTGCCTTTTGGGGAGAATTCCTCCATCTTGTTACTATGTCTAGGTTTCTGTCTTTTGCATATTATGAAAGCTTGTTATGTTTTCTGCTCCTGAGAGTAATACCATATTAAGAAGGCGTCATATACTGTCCAGGGCCTGGCTCTTCAGGAAGTATTTCTGGTGTATGCTGTGTACACTCTACTGTTGTGTTTTGGCTGCTCTTTCCCACAGGTCAGTCCCCTACAGAGTTCCTCCTTGCTTGCATTGGGGAGTGTTTGGACCCTTAACTAGGTGTGCTTTGATTTGCTTGTTAAGATAAGCCTGATTAAAAAAAAAAAAAAAAAAGTCCTGATCTAAGAAAAGAGAAAAGGAAAAGGAACCAAAAAAAAGCAAACAGACTAACAAAAAACTATAATCCTAATACCAAAGAAAAAAGAAAAAAAAAAAAAAAGGAAAGAAAGCCTGGTCCTATTTTCACCAGAACAGAAGCTGATGCTTTGGAGCACTCTGTAATCAGTAGACTTGGTGCATGCGGGTGGCCTGTGCTGGTCCTCTGGGAGAGAGGCCCACTGTGCAGGCTCACAGTCAGAACTGCCCTGGTAAAGATACCCCTGCTGGGCACAGTGGGTGCAGAGTTCAGTATACATGACTCCAGCCTCCACTGGAGCTGCTGTGTTTCTCTCTGAAATCTGACTGTGCTGGTGAGCGGGGCGGGGGAGGATTGGAAGATGGCATCCCCCCCACCCTCTCGTCCCTGGGGACGGGAACCTGTGGCTGCCGCTGTTCAGGAGGCCCTCAAAGGAAAGGGAACAGTCTCCCCTCCTGTGTCTCAGACTTTTATCAGATCCCTGCCCTCAGCCTGTCCATGCCCGGGCTGTTGACATGGCTGGCACCACAGTTCTCCTGTGTTTTATCTCTGGCCAGTGGCTGGGATTCAAACTCCAAATCTTAAAGGGCACAGCAAGGCACGGACCCACTCGCCTGCCCTGGAGGAGAGCCTCACAGTGCCGCACCCGGCACTGTTGTGTCCCAGAAAAGCAGTCCCATGTTGCGCACACACGGTGACTAGAGTCTGTTGTGATGATCAGTGAAAAGCTGGGACCAGGTTATCTGCCCTCTGTGTGTAACTCTGTCCCCTACTGTTGAACGGCTGTTCAAAGGCTCCCAGCAGGCCTTTTGTCCTTGGAGAGGCAATATACCCTCTTCCAAATGTACTCCAGGAAGGGGCGTGATCAGGGCGCCTGTGTGGGTCAGTCAGTTAAGTGGCTGCCTTCAGCTCAGGTTATGATCCTAGGGTCCTGGGGTTGAGTCCCACATCAGGCTCCCTGCTCGGCGGGGAGTCTGCTTCTCTCTCTGCCCCTTCCCCTTGCTCGTGCTCTTTCTCTTGCTTTCTATCTTGCTCTCTCTCAAATAAATAAATAAAATCTTAAAAAAAAGGGAAGGGGTGCGATCTCTCCCCGGGCAACCCAGTGGATCCCCTCACCACAGCATGTTGTGCAAACCCTACGCACTGCTCCCTCTCCCACTCTCTCCCTCTCTCCCTGACTTCACTCCATGAAAAGCGCTCCCTATCCTTGGTGGCCCCACAGCTTTTCTCTCCCGCAATTCACAGCTCCAAACCTTGCATCTGCCACGTTCTCTCCCTCCACTTGTGCAGATTCTTTTCTTAATCCTCAGATCGATTTCCTGGTTGTTCAAAATGATTTGATGTTGATATAGCTGTATTCAAGGGACCAGGCAAGCCTAGGGTTCCCCAAATACTCTGCCATCTTAACTCCTCCCTTTATCTGGCAAGTTTCAGTTTAAAGTTTATTTTACTTCACTTTTGTTCTCCAGATAAAAAGGGTAGATAAATTGGTAGATATCTTCCTTGAATATGTCAAACAGTTGGATCTTGATGAATGATTTCAGTTAACTAAAATTTCTTTGGGAACCTGATGTATCATAAGTTAAACACTGCCTCTGTCTTGGTCAGTTCTTCTTTCTTATTTTTTAGTGACACATAGTCCCTTTGGTCTGCAGGCTCTATACTTCTGTCATTTCTAGGCTTTATCCATCCCTGGTGCAAAAAATTGCCAAAGCCCTAGTCAGTCTCTCTCTCACTTAATCTTTCACCTTCCTTTCCCCATTCTTGTTTTTTTCCAGCATGCCCTCCTTCCTTCCATCCCCATAGCCGGGTTCTTTCTCAACCACCACAAACACTGCAGAAGTCTTCATCAGCCCTAAAGAACTTGCCTTGATCTTGTAGGACTTGCATACTCTAGCCTATCCTTTTGCTACTGTATTACTTGAAAAAATAGTCTGGGTAGCTTTTTCAATTTTTTCATCCTCACTTATTTCTCAACTCAGTTCTCTCCTTTGAATCTCCCTCTAGTATTCAATATTAGGAGTATTCAGTATTAGGAGTTAGTTGTGAATGTGTTAAATTTAAGAGGAAAAAAAAACCAATGTGGATTTTGTTGTCTTCATCCCTCATCATCTTGGCAACACTAGACCCTCTCAGCTCTCCTCCACATATGACCCTTTTTTCCTCCTCCCTTGATTTTCAACATTCTTAGGTACCTTTCCTTTTACCCATCACTCTCATGGTATATTTATAATCTTTTGTGGTATCTTCACTTTGTTGTGGGTACCTTAGATGTTTCACACTCTTTTCCTTCCCCTAAGTTGACATCTTCACATCTGACGTCTCTTCTAGATCCAGGTCTCCAGACAAATTAGACATCTCTCTGGGCAGCAGGGCCAGTATTCTTGCAATGGAAAGTTATAAGCATCATGAGAAATAGAGATAATGTGCTAATCTTAGAGTTCTGACAGACAGAAGGGACTTCTGAGATTATGTTTCCTTTTGTTTTGTTCTTAAACTTTTGACATAAGTAGTAAATTATGATGTATAGAATTCTGTATAGGAAATAAAGATCAAAGCCACAGGGGAGTAAGAATCACCTATAAGGAATAAAGGACAGAAGCTGTGAGATAAAAGGCCCCTGAATTAAGCCCAGGAGAGATAATTGTGACTTCAATAAGGGTGGTAGCAGCTGGAGCTGGAACCTACAGCCCTGAGATCAAGAGTCACATGTTCCACCAACTGAGCCAGCCAGGCACCCCTAATTTTGCATGTATTTTGAGATCATTTTTGCCATAATGTGGCATGTGAGAAAGAGAGGAATTAACAATGACTTCAAGGTTTTTTGCTTTTAGAATCTAGAAGGATGAAGTTGCTATTAACAGAGATGGGCAAGATCCTAGGGGAACAGGATTTAAGGAGGAATCAGAAACTAGCTTTGGACATGTTAAATTTAAAATGCCCATGAGGATTCAGACAGGGATGTAGTTTACCAAGAAGTAGTTACAAAACAATTTTTATTTTATTTGGAGAACGTTTGCTGATGAGTTAACAAGTCATCGTCAGTCTTGTGATCGTGACTTTGCTCTTAGAGTGAATGAAAACTGGAGTGTGGTTGACATACAAAGAGAATGTTGTACTGTGAGGATGGAATAGCCTCACTTATGACAGCACCCGAGCAGTGCTTCTAAAGCTTCTTTGTATCACTGCTTCCTTTGAGGTTCTAATGAAATCCGTGGTTGCTTTTCCCAGATACACACTCACACACATAGTATCTTACGTGATATTTCAGGGGACTCAGGGATTTCTTTCTTCAGGTCACTTAACATCTGTGCTGGATATGTCCAACCCAGGATTGCCCTCTTTTAGGAGCCAGTGTTACTTGGTGTACATTTTCCACCATGACGTCCTGAGTGATAATCAGAGTGCTTTGCATGTGAAGAGTACTATTCTGTACTGTGATCATAGTGACCTTCCTGGTCCTCTTTTTCAGCCATGTAAGTGAAAAGTCTTATTGACACTTGCACAGGAAAGTGAAGTTACTTTTTTTCTGTTTTCCAATTAAATAGTGGTAGAGCTGAGATTGAAGCCCATGAGGGTGTTTTCCCAGTCTGCTGTTTTGATATTATGTTCAGTATTTACTTCAGATAAATTCTTTGGGAGTTGTGTGAACCTGAGAAAGAATCATTTCCATCTTTTTGCTTTTTCTATGACTTACCACAATTTGAAAATACAAATGATCAAAACCAAAACTGTTTTACAGTGACTCAACCAGTATCAAAAACACTATCCATGAAATAATAATGTAAGTATAAAAGGTCATCAAACAAAAATGTGGGATGTACTATATGAATGAAGCATGAAGATTTTATTTAAAAGTATAGTGGAAAGTAATATAGGAGTCTTAGACAAGAAATTAAACCAAGGCAGACAAACTTTTTCTGTAAAGGACCAGAGAGTATGTATTTTAGGACTTACGGGTCAGATATCTGGTCTTTGTTGAAATTACTCAACACTGTAGTTCTAGCACAAATACAGTGATGAATGTTATGTAAAGAAATGAGCATGATTATGTCTCAATAAAACCTTATTTATGAAAACAGGGGCCAGGCTGAATTTGGCCTGTGGGATATAGTTTTTTCAGTCTTGGATTAAACTACTCATGGCAATTTTAGATAACTTATAAGTGATAGATATAGATAACATTTATTTATTTATTTTTAAAAGATTTTATTTATTTATTTGAGAGAGAGAGAAAGAGAGCACAGGTGGGGGGTGAGGAGGGACAGAGGGAGAGGGAGAAGGAGACTCCCCACTGAGCAGGGAGCCCAATGTGAGGCTCGATCCCAGGACCCTGAGATCATGACCTGAGCTGAAGGCAGACGCTTAACCGTCTGAGCCACCCAGGTGCCCCAGATATAGATAACTTTTAATAAGACAGCATTTTTTTTTTTTTAGATTTTTTATTTATTTATTTGAGAGAGAGAATGAGATAGAGAGCATGAGAGGAGGGAGGGTCAGAGGGAGAAGCAGACTCCCTGCTGAGCAGGGAGCCCGATGCGGGACTCGATCCCGGGACTCCAGGATCATGACCTGAGCCGAAGGCAGTCGCTTAGCCAACTGAGCCACCCAGGCGCCCCAAGACAGCATTGTTTTTAAAGCAGTGTTCCCCTCAGACTAAGTTAGGATTCCAGAGAGGTAACTCAGTGTCTGCCTTGAGGTGGATCAGGGGTATGGAGAGAGAGAAGCTCAATGCCTCTTAACTACATAGCACAGAATAACTCAGTTTTATCAGTTTTAAATATTGGGGTTTCAGGTAGGTTTTACATGAAGAAATATTTCACTGATAATTAAAATTTGAAAACTATTGGGTTATAGCAAGTGGTAACTATAATCTGTACAGTTTCTTTTTTTATGTTCCCTTTACATAGGCAAAGCAGAATGGATCTCTGAAGTAAAAATTATCATTTGTACCCAAAAGTTTCTGTTTCATAGATAACAAAATGAGATATATTGGGGTAAAAATTTATTATAAATTAGATGTGTTTCAATTAAATTATTAGCTAATTATCTAAAACTCTACTTTTTATACTTACATATACACACCATTAATAGATGAACCATGCTTTGTCTTAATGTTTAGTTTGTGATATGAATGCTGCCTAAAGTCCTATGAAGCTAATCTTCATTGATATCAGCTTATATGGAATAATAACACTGAAATAACACAAATAATATAGATGCCTCTTCAGTGATATTTAAATAGAATTATTTATTTGCTAGAGTTAAACTTTTATGGGAGTGGGAAACTTCGTGTATATAGATTCTGAGATGTCTGTGCACACTGCGGGAAGTTTTTATATTAAAGCCCTTAGATGGTTTGGAAGCTAAATTGTTGGAATGACAATACAAAAAATCACTTGAGGCTTACAAAATAGTGATATTGGCATTTTAGGTTGATGTAAATGAGAAAACATATCTATCATTTTTATGTACGTGTGTATTGTTTTTCGTCTCACCCTGAATCTCTGTAAGAGAATCAATAAAAATTGCCTGTTGGGATTGTCTTAACACAGCTTACTTCTTTGGGTTATAAAGAAGGAATCTGCTGATATTAAAGTGCTGAAGTGATATTATGGTAAATTTTTGCTGATCTGAAAACAAAGAAATCTGTTACGTATTATGACCTCTAAACTTTAAATGTGTTCTGCTAAAAACATCCATATGCAGAAATCTGAAAAACAAGATGAGACATGATTAATCACCTCTCAGAAGAAGAGTTTGATAAAGGAATAATTATGTAATTCAGCTGTTTATAAGTTGAAACTAATATAGAAAAAAAATATTTCAGGGAAAGATCTAGATTTCATTTTTTTTTCATTGACTTATGTAAAGCACTTTACCTTTTGAGCTCTATAACAATATGACTCTTTCTGGTCAGAAATACTTCTTTTACATGTGTGATCTTCTTTTATGACCAGGTTACTTACATCAAGAGAATTCACTGAGTAGTAAAGGATATTGATGATGTGTTTGGTATGAAGTAGCACTCTTGCCCCAAAGGACAGGAGAAGTTTATCTTTCCATATTTATTTGCAAGGTATTCTCAAAGAACTCTTCTTTTAACACATGGCATACTCATTAGCCCTGGACCCAAGAGGAAGTCCAAGATCACGGCACTGGCAGTTTGAGTGTCTGATGAGGACCCACTTCCTGGCTCATAGACAGCTGCCTTCTCACTGCGTCTTCGTATGGTAGATGAGACAAGGGAGCTCTCTGGGGCCTGTTTTACAGGGACATGAAACTCAGTCATCAAGGCTCCATTCTCATGACCAAATCACCTCCTAAACACCATCACATAGGATTTTCAGCATTCTTAGGGGAATTGTAGTCAGCACCCCATGAGTGTTGTGGAAGTGGCTGCAAGAGGGCATCACATTTTAGGTGAGGCAGGTCTTATGTGACTGCAGGCAGGTGTGAGCTGGCGGCAGCTAAAACCCCGAGCAGCTAGGGGATGAGCGCCCTGGCCTTACCACTGTGCTAGCAAAAAGAGTCTCCTGCACATTAGAAACCGAAAATAGGAACAGGAGTTAGCTGCTATCAAGAAGTACTGACAACACGATAGCAGTTCATGAGATAGAAGAAAATTTGAAAACTGACCCATGAGCTTGAGGTCATGTAACACAGGGATAGATTAGATAACCCCCACACAAATCCACTGCCCATCACCGCGTATTCTAGCACTGACTACTCATGAAGCTGACCTGGAGTCAACAACAACAACAAAAAGCTGTATTTTATCAGGATGTGCAATTGAAAACGCAGGGACCATCAGCATTTTTACAGCTTAATTCCTTAAACCACCAGTCTCTAGTTATTTAGAAAAGAAATAGCTCTTTTGTGAAAGTGCTGGGTAAATTCACGGCTAGCCTAATAAAACTTTTAGAGAGCATTGACCATAGGGCCATCAGCTTGAGTCCAGAGAAGCCGTGCACTGCGAAAGTGAGTACTTTTTGAACAACCAGTTGTTTTAGAGAGTCTCACATTATGGATATTAGTGTGTCTCAGTTGACTCTCAGGAAGGTTGACAGGAAAGAAGGACTTTGTGGTTTGTTTCTGTGGAATAAATGGGTGATTGTAGGACTGTAGCTCAAACTAGGTAACAGATTGCATCATTTCCATTGTATTTTCAATCATTGCTAGCCTCCTGGCCTCCCTTACCAATGTTATTCCATTAACACTTCATCAAGTTTCACCCTCCAGTGGTTACCCACCAGCTGTTCGGCAGAGACTTTTAGCCTAATCCCTACATAGCCCATCAAATATCAAATGCTGCTTTTGATGCGTTGGTGTTCTCTAGAAAAATTTTTGTGTTTTTCTTTTTCAGTACCATAATGCTACCTTTGACTGGGCATTTTTGTCAACGAAGAAGTGTTTGAAATATGGAGGAAAGCTCGTGGGGAACAACTGTGATTTTGTTCCTGATATCACCCTCATGTCTTTCATACTCTTCTTGGGCACCTACACCTCTTCTATGGCTCTGAAAAAATTCAAAACTAGCCGTTATTTTCCAACCACGGTAAGTACCTAAGCTTTAAATAACTTTCACTGAGTTTATACTGTATCAACAATAATACAGTGTTACAGAATGAAAAAGTCACCTGTAATTCAACTTTCACAATACAACTTTGTGCATTTAAAAATTGATTTCCAGTCTTTGTCCATGTGTGTGTTATGTATTTTTAACCAAATTGAAGTCCAGCTTTGAAAAGCCTTCCAAGGATTTTGCTCACATAATTCTGTCGTACATTCTATCATAACTCTTATTGTACTGAGGGAAAAAGTGGGATGTATTCTAGTATCTAAAAATGCACGAGTAAGAAAAAGACCTTTTATTTATTTATTTTTTCAGTTTTTGAAATGCATTTTTAAAATTTTTTATTGTTATGTTAATCACCATACATTACATCATTAGTTTTGATGTAGTGTTCCATGATTCATTGTTTGCGTATAACACCCAGTGCTCCATGCAGAACATGCCCTCTTTATACCCATCACCAGGCTAACCCAACCCCCCACTCTCCTCCCCTCTAGAACACTCAGTTTGTTTTTCAGAGTCCATCGTCTCTCATGGTTCATCTCCCCCTCCGATTCCCCCCCTTCATTTTTCCCCTCCTGCTATCTCCTTCTTCTTCTTCTTCTTCTTCTTCTTCTTCTTCTTCTTCTTCTTCT